>NC_039250.1:1076282-1138782 GCF_003368295.1 Carassius auratus
TTCGCAGCAGGAATCGTTCGTATCACACTGATTAACATGTGTACATTACGAGCCCGGGGATCCAAATGATCTCGCACAGCAACTCCGTCTTAGTCAGAACGCAGCGAGAAAAGCCATTTCTAGCCCGGCGTGTTAATGAAGCGCTATTACCACTCCACTGACGCATTTAACACGACGAATGAGGGTCATTTACGAGTCGCCTTGTTTCACGCGCTCCCTTTTATCACGCGACTCGCTCTACAAGCTGACAGAGCGAAAGAAGCACCATCAAACTTCAGAGACAGAGTCTAGTAAACTAAAAGCTGATTAGGGTTTCACGCACACAGCGGGGGTTTCCTTCAGGTCCAGTAGGTTCGGTCCAGTTCTGCAGGAGTTTGTCAGCTCTTGAGACGATCTCAGACGCCGTGACTAAAGGACTTGAGGTGATATTGTGAGAGGAGCTGGATCAGAGAGATGAATGCAGCCGAGGCAAAACCTCAAAAGAAGCGCATGGAAATCCGAATGAGACTCAGACGCAGATTACACGCTACAGCGGCACTTCGAGCATTTACAAAAAAGAGCATCACGCGAGGAAAGGCTCTCAACACGCTTAAAACATCTCAAGAGAGCGACCCTCGCAAACCTCAGACAACCTCAACCTCATCCAACAAACTTCATTTCATTCATGAACTAACGCGCATAAAATCTTGAACAAAAAGCGTCATTTAAAACTACGTAAGTATTCAAATTCATTTTTTACATTAGAAAATGAATACTTCCACATTAAATTGCTCAAATGTAACAGTAAAGTAACTTTTTAATGCAAAAACTTTTTAAATTATAAAGTAATACTTTGATTCATATCAAGGCTACGTTAAATTGCTCAAAAGTGACGGTAAAAACATTTTTAATTTTAAAATAGATTGCCATAAATCTGAAATCATTTAACATTAGAAATTAATCGTTTTATATATTAAAGTTGCATTAAATTGATCCGAAGTGCAAGTTTATTTCAGTTAGATGCTGTTCGTCTGAACGTTTTATTCATCTGTGAATCCTGAAAAAATAAAATGCATCAGTTTCCACAAAAATATTGAGCAGCACAACTGTGTTCAACACTGATAATAATCAGAGATGTTTCTTGAGCAGTAAATCATCATATTATTCTGATTTCTGAAGATCATGTGACACTGAAGACTGGAGGAATGATGCTGAAAATACAGCGGAGCATCACAGAAATAAATTAGAGTTTAATAGATATTAACATTCAAAACAGCTGTTTTAAAATGCAAAAATATATTCTATTTTTTTACAGTATTTTTGATCAAATACATGCACCAAGAGATTTGTTTCTAAAACATTAAAACAGGAGAATCACGACGCTCTTGTGGAGTTTAAAAGAGCTGTTTAACATCACTGCTCCACAGATGAAAAAAACGACGACAGCATGTTCATTTTTGGATGAACTCTCTCTTTAAAGTTTATCTGATAAAGAGACACGCACTGTATCATGTCTTAGAGAGTCTATATCTGTGAGAATCACTGGAAGATAAAGAAAACAATATTAGACACAGATTCATCCTCGTCTGGAAGAGAGACGGAGATGGACGGGTCTTTGCGTGAGAAGACACGAGACAGAAGACACTGTTTGCTCGGGATTCAGTCCAGACCAGAGAAAACAGATCCAGCTCACACTCATCCTCACATCTTTATCTCATTTTCCTGCCAGTTTTCCTTCCCCTTTTTCTCCTCATCAGCGCCTGAATATTGAGTTACAGGATCTCTGATGATTATTGGCAGAAGTCAAACAAACTGATGCTGATTAAAATGATGTTTGTAGATAAAAACATGATGAGATGAGATCAGGAATGACAACTGGGTTAAACGCTGGTGGAAATGAAGAATTAAACAACATTAAACTAAACTGAATGAATTAGAGGCAATAGAAGAACACTAAAGGTTATGGAAAAAGCCTGAAGCAGATTATGAAAAATAATATCTGATATCTTTCCAGTTCAGTTCAGGATTCTGACCGGACAAAATACAATATATATATTTTTTTTATTTATTTATTTTTATCTCACAGACATACTTTTTAGTTCTAGTACAACCAAATGAAGCTTTAATGCACACTTATGTTTGTATTTATATTATTTTTTCCCCACAGAAGATGATGGTAAATGTAGTTTTTTGCCTTTTTTTAATCACTATGCAAACAACATCCCCAATTAAAACTTTAAAAATTATTTTACATTTACTCAAAGTGTGTGTTGTGTGTATGTTGTGTGTCTCTGTGTGTGTGTGTGTGTGTGTCTGTGTGTGTATGTTGTGTGTCTCTGTGGGTGGGTGTGTGTGTGTGTGTCACTGTGTGTGTGTGTGTCTATCTATGTGTGTGTGTGTTTAATGCACTTGCACCGCCGTCCCAGAGCTAATCTGAGTAACTAAAGCCTCTGTAGTCAATTATTGAACACTCACACTCACACACACACACACACACACACACACACACACAGAGAGAGAAAGACACACACACAGAGAGAGAGAGAGGGAGAGAGAGAGACACACACACACACAGAGAGAGAGAGGGAGAGAGAGACACACACACACACACACACCAATGTAGAAACATTGGCTAGAGTGGAACACACACACTTTAATCCTCATACAGTATGGTGCTCTGCTGCATGTCTCTGTCTCGTCCTGCAGGGATCTGATCAGGGATCAGTGGTGACGCTCAGAGCTAAAAGCTCCACAGGAAACAGTCATCGATTTAAGACGACTGTCCTGATGTGTGCTGGGTTACTGCACTCCAGCACAGGCACCATAAATTTACAACTCATTACATTAATGGAGTCCATTCAGAGAGAGAGAGAGAGAGAGCAGAGACCTGCTACAATATATCCATCTACCTGCATAGCAACCACCCACAACACCTTGGCAGCATCCTAGCAACCATAAAGCAACCATAAAGCATAAAGATATGAAAGTATCTATCCTATCCAAATGAAAGTATTCCTATCATTATAAATGATCAGAAGGTATGTGTGACAAAGGGTTCTAAAAAATGGCTTTTTATAAAAATGAAAAAAAGTGTTCCCATGGCTCAGTTTACCCTGGGTTTGGGGTAAGTTGACCCGAGTCGAGTCAGTGGGTAAGATGCACCATCTGACTGAATCTGATTCAAACCCACGTGAAATAAATAATAATTTAAAAACTAATTAAATAATTTCCTTTTACAGACAGTCATATTCTCTTTTCTTAAAGTTAAATTTAACTATATAAAACCAACCAAATTAAGTTTAAATTTCGATATTTAATTGTTTGCATTTCCGAAACAATATGTCAAACACCAAAGTTGTAGCCTTCCTAAAAACAGACTAAACAGAGTTTGTTAGACATTAGTGACTACAGGTGGAAATATATTTTTAGTAATTTATTTTTATATGTTTTTATAGCAACTCTGACAGAACTTTAACTGATAGTAATCAAAAGAGCCCACAGACATGTTATTGCTGACAGGATACCACATACGTTAAGGCAAAGGCAAAAAAACATCATGATATTATCTGTTAGAAACGCTATCAAAACAGTAGTATATAACACCATCGATCTTTAGATCTCTAGAGCAAGTATGTTACGTCTATGCTATTTCATATTACATTTTCACAAAGTCATGCCAACAACATTCAGTGGTTGTTAATGAACAACTATAACAGTAATAGGCCTATATGCATTGCCGAATAATAATAATAATAAATCAAAACTGATACAATTATATACCCCTAACCGAAAGTAATGGTGCATTATGATATCATTTAACAATGCTCATTCCTCCAAAACAGAAAAAACATCTTTCACAAACATCTACTTATTTGTCTCTTTTAAAGTGTTTAGTGTATATAATGAGTGGGGGTTATTATAGCATAATTCCCACCCAGACCTCACTAGTTTTCAAACCCTGGCTACGACCGTGATGCCTTCCATTCCTCTCATGTGTTTCTTCTTTTAACAGTCTGGCAGAAATGATGCGTGGTTCCAAAATACACTGTCACATGACACTAAAACTGTACAGTTGCCAAGATACAGGGGGTGGCTCAACTTACCCACTGGCTCAACTTACCCCACTCTCCCCTACTTCCATTGAATATGAAGGCAGAATTCGTAATAACAAGAACCCACTCTCCTTGTGCCACTTTTTTGGGTTTGGGCCACTGCCCCTCAAAATGTTTGTGCACCGCCTTGCTAGCAACCATACAGCAATCATATAGCAACCTTCTAAAAACAACTGCACAACACCCCAGTAGCTATTTTGTAATGTACAAACTAACCTGAACATTATAGCTACTGTCTAGCAACCGTTCAGAACACTTAGTAGCCACCAAGCAACTGAATAGTACCTACATTGCAACCCCAATCATTTGATGCAATTTCAAGTATTCCTTTCTCTTTGGGGTGTAACAATCTCTTGGTGCATAAAGAAGTCTGTAAAGTTGCAAAGACTAAAAACTCAAATCCAAAGAGATATTCTTTATCAATTTTAAGACTCGGTCACACCCTTTTAAAATGCCTCGTCTAAACAAGCTCCCATATGTCTACATCAATGTGTGGAAATTTTCGTATTATGCCGCAACTGTTCCCTTTCAGCTTGAACTGATGGTTAAACTAAGGACATTATTAACTGTCTTCACATTTATTTTGAAAGAAGAAGCTCGCGATTATGGAAATGGGCGTTACATTACCGGCGAGTGCTTGCAGTGTTTGGCCAATCACAATGCACTGCAGGACCGGGTCGTTGTAGCGATATGGTCTGTAAAGCTTAAATGATCATTCATCACAACTCCAAGATTCCTGTCTGTCCTGGAAGGAGTTATGGTTGACAAACCTAGCTGTATAGAAAGGTTGTGATGAACTGCTGGGTTGGTGCTGAGACCACAAGCAGTTCTGTCTTAGCCAGGTTGAAATAAAGGTGACGATCCTTCATCCAAAGCCAAACAGCTCCCATCAGTTCAGCTGGTTGGAATAAGAAGTAGAGCTTAGTGTCATCAGCATAACAATGATAAGGAAAAGCCATGCTTCTGAATGACATATTCTAAAGATGACATATAGATGGAGAAAAGAAGCGGTCCAAGCACTGAGCCTTGAGGAACCCCAGTAGCAAGTAGTTGTGACCTCAGAGATGTCCAGAAAAAAAACACAAGTTTTATTAAGAAATTATCAAACTTTCTGATTAACTCATGACTTCTTCATCAAGTTTTCATTTAAAATGCTCTGCAAACCAAACCTGGACTGACAGCGAGATCTACACTGGACGAACGTGTCCTGAATCTCAGCAAACATCAGAAACATGAACGCTCTGGAAATGAAAGGCTTTAATCCTAACGTCAGCTCTGTTTCCCACGCGGGATACATATCTTTATGATAAAAGCAAATATAATATACCAGCGGGATTCAGCGTATGAAAGAGGAATTCATCTGATTTGTGATATATAAAAAAAAAAAGTGTAATTAATGAAAGTAATGAAAAAAGTGTTCCCATGGCTCAGTTTACCCCGGGTTTGGGGTAAGTTGACCCGAGTCGAGTCAGTGGGTAAGATGCATCATCTGACTGAATCAGATTCAAACCCATGTGAAATAAATAATAATTTAAAAACTAATTCAATAATTTCCTTTTACAGACAGTCATATTCTATTATCTTAAAGTTAAATTTAACTACTGTGACGAGTCAGCTGCCTCCTCCCTGATTGTCACCGGCACCCCGTCCTAAATCGCCGCCCTTCACCAGGCTCCCGACAGGAGTGGGTGTGTGAGAGGAGGGGCGCTGGACGAGTCAGGGCTGGCGGCATGTGATGGGGCACACCTGAAGGGAATGGAGCCTCATCACCGCGCTGTTTAAAAGCCCAACCCGCCTCTCCTCGGGAGACCGGTCTCTTCCCCGTGCATGCACGCTGGTGTCCTCGTGGGTCCAGGAAGGGTGCGTTGAGGGACTCCTGCGCCACAAGAGACGTGAGCTGCCGGACCCGCGATCCGGAGGAGAACCGCACCCGTTTACACGGCCGACGGGCCAGGATGCCGGGCCGTCCATCCCCTACCAGCGCCGCGGCCAACGAGAGAGATGCGGCCACTAGAGGAAGCCGCCGCCCCTCGCGCCCCAGACCAAGGAGGGGAGTGCGTGCGGCCGCCGGACTCCGCCCCTTACCTGGATCCTTCCTCCATGAACACTGCCCGACCCACACAAACCCTGCAGCACGACGAGGACACCAGATTCCCTGTTATTTTGGACACTTTCCCCCTTTGGCCACTTTTATTCCCTGTGTTATTTTATGATTTCTGTTAATAACAGCCTCTCCGAGGCCTGACGCAGCGCCCACTGTGTCTGTCTTGTGCTCGTCCCGTGACACTACATAAAACCAACCAAATTAAGTTTAAATTTCGATATATTTAATTGTTTGCATTTCCGAAACAATATGTCAAACACCAAAGTTGTAGCCTTCCTAAAAACAGACTAAACAGAGTTTGTTAGACATTAGTGACTACAGGTGGAAATATATTTTTAGTAATTTATTTTTATATGTTTTTATAGCAACTCTGACAGAACTTTAACTGATAGTAATCAAAAGAGCCCACAGACATGTTATTGCTGACAGGATACCACATACGTTAAGGCAAAGGCAAAAAAACATTATGATATTATCTGTTAGAAACGCTATCAAAACAGTAGTATATAACACCATCGATCTTTAGATCTCTAGAGCAAGTATGTTACGTCTATGCTATTTCATATTACATTTTCACAAAGTCATGCCAACAACATTCAGTGGTTGTTAATGAACAACTATAACAGTAATAGGCCTATATGCATTGCCGAATAATAATAATAATAAATCAAAACTGATACAATTATATACCCCTAACCGAAAGTAATGGTGCATTATGATATCATTTAACAATGCTCATTCCTCCAAAACAGAAAAAACATCTTTCACAAACATCTACATATCTGTTTCTTTTAAAGTGTTTAGTGTATATAATGAGTGGGGGTTATTATAGCATAATTCCCACCCAGACCTCACTAGTTTTCAAACCCTGGCTACGACCGTGATGCCTTCCATTCCTCTCATGTGTTTCTTCTTTTCACAGTCTGGCAGAAATGATGCATGGTTCCAAAATACACGGTCACATGACACTTAAACTGTACAGTTGCCAAGATGCAGGGGGTGGCTCAACTTACCCACTGGCGCAACTTACCCCACTCTCCCCTACTTCCATTGAAGATGAAGGCAGAATTCTTAATAACAAAAACCCACCCTCCTTGTGCCACTTTTTTGGGTTTGGGCCACTGCCCCTCAAAATGTTTGTGCACCGCCCTGCTAGCAACCATACAGCAATCATATAGCAACCTTCTAACAACAACTGCACAACACCCCAGTAACTATTTTGTAATGTACAAACTAACCTGAACATTATAGCTACTGTCTAGCAACCGTTCAGAACACTTAGTAGCCACCAAGCAACTGAATAGTACCTACATTGCAACCCTTTAAAGGGGTCATATGATGCAATTTCAAGTATTCCTTTCTCTTTGGGGGGTAACAATCTCTTGGTGAATAAAGAAGTCTGTAAAGTTGCAAAGACTAAAAACTCAAATCCAAAGAGATATTCTTTATCAAATTTAAGACTCTGTCACGTCCTCTTAAAATGCCTCGTTTAAACACGCCCCCACATGTCTACATCACTGTGTGGAAATTTTTGTGTTATGCCACAACTGTCCCCTTTCAACTTGAACTGATGGTTAAACTAAGGACATTATTAACTGTCTTCACATTTATTTTGAAAGAAGAAGCTCGCGATTATGGAAATGGGCGAGTGCTTGCAGTGTTCGGCCAATCACAATGCACTGTGTCAGCTGGCCAATCAGAGAAGACGGCTGTTGTCAGAAGGAGGGCCTTTGTAGAAAAGGATGCGTTTGAGAGAGGCGGGGCATAGAGGACCGTATTTGTACAGTACAGTATTTGAAAAATAATGTGTTTTTTGAACATTAAAGCATGTCAACATATTCTTTCACACCAAATACACAAAATAATGATCTTTAAAAAAGGATCATATGACCCCCTCTAACTCTAATCGGTAACGATGACATATGGTTAGTAATGATAAATAACCACTGCTGCTTTTGCACAGCTGTAAGCACAGATACTTTAACCATTTCTCACTAAAAAAAACTCAAAGCTGTTGAGAATGAATCACTTCTCTGTCCATTAATGTCTAAATTGGTTCTAAACACAGCTCTGATAAAATATGATTTCAAAGAAACCATAAAAAAGATTCACAGATCCAAATACAATCAGCTTTTTCATCTTCATCGCGATCTTACACATTACATACAGTATCTTACAATCTAAAGGCTATTTAAGGGTTGCATTCATTCATTACTCTGACAAAATAACAAATATTACCACTGAAGTCCAGCGACAGCCACACCCTGATAGAAAACAAGAGATGGAGAAAGAGACAGAGAGATGGAGGGAGGTAGAGAGCAAGCCTGCCCCCTTGTGAGGGACACTGACCCAATCAAACAACACTGGTACAACAACAGATCATGAGACTGAAAAAATCTGACTAATACATCATATTCATGAGGGACGTTCACACTGATATACAAACTAAAGACAACTTAACATATGTCTAAGAAAGTGGAATTAAACTGGACAGGAAGAAAACACCTGGAAACCACTCAGAATACCCTCAGAATACAAGTCTCAGTTACAGCACAGTGCACATAGCAAAGAAATTAGACCATAACAAATAGAATATAATTGGAATAGAACAGAACAGAATAGGTAAGCGCTAGTTTTAATTGGTCAAGGTTTTATTCACTTGCAGGAAACGGCAGCTTCTGGAGGGTGCATAGGTTAGATCTAGCGAGTTTAGGTATATTGGTGCAGCGCCAGTGGTTGTCTTGTAGGCCAGTATCAGTACTTTAAATTTGATGCAAGAGGCCATTAATGAAGAGCGGTATGAAGTGAGCTTTCTTCGGCTCGTGGAAGACCACTCTGACCACTCTCACTCATTCTGGATCTATTGCAAAGGCTTGATTGAACATACAGGAAGGTCCGCCAAGAGAGCATTACAATAGTCCAATCTGGAAAGAAGAAGAGCCTGGACTAGGAGTTGTGCGGTCTGCTCCGACAGGAAGGATCTTATCTTCCTAATGTTGTGTAAGGCAAATCTGCAGGACCGGGTCGTTGTAGCGATATGGTCTGTAAAGCTTAAATGATCATTCATCACAACTCCAAGGTTACATATGACATATTCTAAAGATGACATATAGATGGAGAAAAGAAGCGGTCCAAGCACTGAGCCTTGAGGAACCCCAGTAGCAAGTAGTTGTGACCTCAGAGATGTCCAGAAAAAAAACACTAGTTTTATTAAGAAATTATCAAACTTTCTGATTAACTCATGACTTCTTCATCAAGCATTCGTTTAAAACGCTCTTCAAACCTAACCTGAACTGACAGCGAGATCTACACTGGACGAACGTGTCCTGAATCTCGGCAAACATCACAAACATGAACGCTCTGGAAATGAAAGGCTTTAATCCTAACGTCAGCTCTGTTTCCCACGCGGGATACGTGTCTTTATGATAAAAGCAAATATAATATACCAGCGGGATTCAGCGTATGAAAGAGGAATTCATCTGATTTGTGAGATTTAAAAAAAGAACACGATTCTCCATCTAAATCAATTCACAGTAATATAATAAAACAGAAAGTGGAGCTGAAGGGAAACACAAGCACACAGAGAGGAATAATGGAAGGAGGTTAATGAAACACAGGAGCAGGAGATGCAGAATTCGACAGATGGGAGTGCGCCGATGAGAAGGTCACGGCTAATTTGAGGAAGACCTTCTGTGTCTGTTACACACCGACCTGCTGGATATACTGACACTAATGATCCCGTTTGCCATGAAAAATGAACTTGGTCAGAGGGGAAGGAAAAAAAACATGTGGTCATGAAACGTCTTGTGTCTGACCTCCACACAAATCAATCAATCAATCAGTCACTAAAACAGTGTGCATGTGTTTATCTGTTGTCCTGCACTCAAAATAACTCTGAATGCTGGCATGCAGCTAAATAAACAAACAATTATTTATATTTCTCTTTTTCTGTAGAAAATTATTTGCTACACTGGTTTTCCGCACTTTTTTTAAAGATAGAAAATAAGCTTTTTATGGGTTTAAGAAAAAAAACTTTGCATAAAATGTCTCATTTTAATACAAAATTACAAGACTGAGTTATATAAAGTTTTGTAAAATCAACTACAATTTAGATTTTTTTTTTTTTTTCATGAAAATAGCTTTGAATGCTGACATGGATAGATTACAATAAATTATTTCTCTTTGTTTCTTATTTTTATAGCATTATATTACTGTACAAACAGTTTTTAATGAAGTGATTTCTGTAATATTAATTCAAATTTGAAAAACTTTTTATGGGGTAAAAAACTTCATATGATATGTTTAATGTCTCATTTTTAAAATAGTTTAGACTTATTTAAATAGTGCTGTAAACAAATCTAAATGAATAAACAAAACAAAACAAAAAATTGGCCATGAAAATCGCTTTGAAAGCTGGAATTGTGATACTGTAAAACAAACAAAAAATGAGTATTAACATTTTTCAGTTTATTTATTTATTTATTTATTGTCAACTAATTTCTAATGAAGAATAACTTCCATCATTTTCATTCAAATAAAAAAAAAAGTAACTACCTTACTAACTATTAATAAGTGTATTGAGGGAAAACTCTTAATTAATAGTGAAAATGTGTTCCCTAATCTAAAGTGTTACCCAGATGTGTCATGTTTTAATGCCTAATGTGAATAAACATTCTAAGACTGATGTATAATTAGCGCAATAAAAACAAAAACATAAATTCAATAATTGATTTAAGATTTCTACCCTGTGGTTTTTCCAGCATGAGCTCAACTCATGTTTCTCTACAGTCAGAACAATGAACACAAGCAGCTCTGATTAAACAGAGAAATTAAACTGCACTAAACGTTGCTTTCAGCCAGTATTCATCAGCAGAGTACATAAAGAAAGAGGGAGCACATCACTTACAATCCCTTAAAAGCTGCTGACGAACTTCACTGCGAGATGAAGCTCTCAAAACAATAAAAACAGTCTTTCATTTCAAATATTAAGAGCAATTAGTGCCGAGGAGAGGAAGAGCGTGTGTTTAAGGGCAGATGAAGGAAGGATGGTGCTAATGTAGAGATAAACACACACAGACAAGCAGTAAAACTCATTAGGAAGAGCTGAAGGTGATGATGCACCAGCTTTAACATCAAAAACACCTTTAAAAGTCTGCTTTCCTGTAGTTTGGGAGCCTAGAGCATCATGGGAAGTGTTTAAACTGGAGCTCTTTCCGTGTTGCATCAGTCAACACAAAAGTAAGCGCTTCGGTTCTGCATCCATGCAAACATTCGCTGAGTTTTCTATTCCTGGCAGCCGAAAACAAGAGCGTCAGGCTGCGAAAGCCCATTAACACATAAATCAGCAGCATGTAGGTGCTTTACACACCATTACACAAACCACAAAACACCCGCTGACTTTTGCTTAGGTAAATATTTTAGTGTTTAATTCATGCAGCAGAACTGAAGGAAGTCTGTGACACTGTTCATCAAACACACTTCTGAATTGTGTTAGTTGGCTCATCTACAACTGAATATCTCAATATATTTTCAATATATTTTAATTCAATAAAAAATATTCACTTCATTTGATATATCCTGATATGAAAATTCCTGCACACACAAATACTTTTTATTTTTGTTAATCTATATCATTCAAAGACACGTTATTTACAATTAATATTTAAAGTAATTAATATTATACATAATTTTTTCATATAAATGCCTTAAATATCAATACATTTTTTTATAAATATTAAAATATTTTAGGTAATTAATATTTTATATTATTTACATTTCAATGAAAATAATGAAACACTTTTTTAAAATTAAAATAAACGACTTGCTAGTGGGCAAATTGTTCAATAAACAGAGATTTTTAGTTTACAGTTACTGTACGCAGCTGATAAGTCTCTTACTTTAAACAGGATGCATAATTTTAGTAGAATCAAAAAGAAAATGATATAACTGCAATTTTCTCCATTTGTAAAGCCAAACTATGAATTTTGGAAAAACACCCAGAAAGCATTGTTTGAAACTTTTGAAAAACATTCAATGCAGGAAAGCCCCACAATGTTCCTTGAATTTAATTAAATTGGCCGCACTTCTGATTCCTGTTGGTTTTCTCCCTCCATCAGGGATTTCCCGCTCCACCAATGCATTTACATTCAATTACAGAATAAAAAAAGATCAAGAGAACACAATGACTACAACAGCATTGTAAATTGTTTCCTGGGTTCGCAATGAAAATCCTAATTAGTCCTCGTGGGGAAACAGAAATCTTAAAAAACTGCTGGAGGGAATAATGGGTTAATATTTCACGAGCGGTAGTTTAATGAACAATATTTCCAGAGCAGGGATGTGTGATGCTCAGAACGGACTTTTATTATGCATCTGGATATGTATTTGTGACAACAGGATGCAGGAATTTGAAGACAAGGAATTAAAATCAAAATGAATTTAAATTAAAAGAAAATCATAAAACTGCAATTTTTACATTAACATTTTTTTTTTTAAGTTTGTTAAGAAAATGTGAATGTTTTGGGGGAAAAATGTAACCTTGGAATTTGAAAGAAATGGTTTACTTTTTAAGGAATGAAAATAGCTTTGGATGTTGGCATTGTACTAAAAAACTAATTACAATAACATTTGAATGTATCCTTTTCTCTATATTTCACAACACTATTTTACAGTATCCAATTAAATTTGACTGCATTACGTTTTATTCAATTTGGAAAATAAACTTTTTTTATGTTGTTAATAAATGTAAAAAAAAAAACGTTTTTTGCCAAACGTAACGATTCAGATTGTACAAAAAAACAAACAAAAAAAAAAACACTTGGTTGGTTAGATGGATGGATGAGCACATTATTTAAGGTCCTCAAATTGACTAAAACATAAGCAAACATAAAACATGAGTTATCTGAAGACAAACCTGTTGGTATATGATAAATCTGTCTCTCTCTAACATGAATCCTGTCTGTTCTTTACATCATGACTACTGCAGACACACACAAGAGCAGCGGCCGAAGACACAAAGCTCAGCTGTTGACATCAATTAGCTGGACAGCAGAAACATCTCAATAACCTGCATTTAATTAACACCGGCCAATTAGAGCGTCATGTTTCAGAGTAAACGCCGATCTGTCTTCCTGTCATCACAGTTAATGAGTTCAGACGTCACAAACCACCTCCCAAAGTTAACGCTCACTCACTCGATCGGTTTCTACATCACATCCAGAATTTCCTGAAAGACACAGTATCATGCAACATATTCGCATGCAAGACCTGACTTATAATCATATATAAATCACTGGCACTAATTAAGTATTCATTCCTCTGGCTTATTAAACTGTTCCCTTGTTTTAGTAAATTGTGGCCACTGGTTGGATGCAGGGTTGCCAAGTCCACGTTTTTCCCTCAGAATTTATCTACTTTTAATTTGTTGTTGTCGTTTGATTTTTCTTCCCCCTGTGGGTTAAAGATTTGAAATATTGCATAAATAATATTTGACTGAAATCATTGGATTTAAATATTTAGCATTCTACCTATGATAAAACTGCAGTATGGTCCCTCCAGAAAAACGCGATTATGCGATCGCCTGATTTAATGCATAATCAGCCAAAGGCCGCATATTTATGCGGGGTCGCATTTTTTCAAATACGCCGCTCTTTTGCCGCATAAATTGCCGATTTCAGAAAGCAAAATATGCAGGGCTAGCATGATTTCATAATCCCTGTATTTTCGTTGCAAAAAACTCACATATATATATATATATTAGCAGAAAGTTGAAAAATGTTGCGTTCACTTCACACAAGCGCCATTTTCCCCTATTGCCATGGGAACCTTATGAAGTGACGTAATTACGTGACGTGAACATCATCTGCAAACCCCGCGGTGAAAAAAAAAAAAAATGAAATAACCAAACTTGAAGCACGCAAATCATTCTTATTTGCCAACAAAAATAAGCGCAAAAGAACACGCGTGAAGCAGTTTCCCGATTTGTTACATGACAGTGGAGTCAAATTATATTGCGAGAACTTGCGAAAACCGCGGTTTGATGAAATAGAGAAAAAAAGGTGATTCCCCCAACACCCCCTTCACCCCCTAACACTGTTGTAGCTTCATTCAGAAGTTGATGCCGTTTTACAGTTGTAAGATTGCACGTTTTTGTTACAGAACAGTACCAAAAACGTACAGTTGTAATTATATTAGTAGTATGTAAAATAATTTACGTTGCAGTAAGAGATTGCAACTTAAATATTCTCTGATTTAGTATGCTCGCTTATCATAGGAAGTAATAAGAAATTACTCTTTACATTAAGGTAGTAGCCTAGTGAGAAAAGGTGTTGGGGGAATCACCTTTTTTCTCTTTTTCATCAAACCATAGTTTTTGCAAGTTCACGCAATTTCATTGCGTAAAATTGCAAAAATATCCCGCATATTCCATCTCATTTTTTAAGAAAACGTGCCGCAAAATCAAGGATTTTTGCCCTCAACAATCACAAAAAAAATCCGTGTTTTTCTGGAGGGACTGCAGTATGTGTTATGTTTTGTGAAGCCTTTCAGCTGTGACTCAGATTTATAATCAACCTGCATAAAAGTGACTCTAAAATATGGATTTTAGCTATTAAACTGACTTATTTTGAATTTGAGTATGATTATTGTGCTACTTTGGGCTGTTTTGGACTGGCATGGGTTAGACCTGGCAACCCTGGCTGTATGGAACCCAGAAGAGCCGGTGTAATTGAAGTCCTGTCACTGTGGGCCGGAGGAGGAGGGTCTGAGCTGAACTTTAATTGGTTGGGAACATCTCTTCCCTTCGCCTGACAGCATCAGGATGGATTCAGATCCCACACTCACAGTGTCTTTAAACTGGAGCTTCACTGCTGAAGAACCTTTCTTACAAACTCAAACTAAATAAGGATCCAGATCAGATCAATAACACACACTAAACACTATATCTGAACACGACTGACCTGTCAGCACTTCATAATGCTATCATTATAAACAGATCAGCGCTTCAGTTACCTGTTACTTCAGTCTGGACTTTATGTTTTATCCACATCCATGTCGACTGAATATTTTAATCTAAATGTCACTTCAGACGCAGCTTCTGTGTTTCCTCTGCAATGCAACGATTAATTTTGTTGATACTGATTTAATTTGTTAATAATGTCTTTTCTTTCTAATATACTGATTAAATATAAGAATTTCACTCAAAACAAAAGAAGATTTTCTCAAAATTTAGATTTTTTTGCTCCCTCAGATTCCAGATTTTCAAATACTGTCCTCCTAACAAATTAGACATAAAAATTTGCTTAATTTGGATAGATTCATATTTTCTTTCAGAAAACAAGACAATATCTTTAGTTGTTTTGAATCTGAAATGAATGTTTCTTGATTCAAGAGTGTTTAGCTAGACATTTTTTTGAGCTCATTCTGTACTACAACTGTAAAGTAACCTAAAAGTCAAGCAAGCTTAAATTCATTTACAAAAAAATAAAAATAAATAAATAAATAATAATAGTAATTAAAAAAAAAAATCCAAATTACTTGTTAAAATAAAAATAAATGGAAATTATTTAAATGACTAAAAACATAGTTCCTATGAAATAATGAAATACAACATGCATAAAAAAAATTTAATATTAACAACAATAAAATAAAAATTTTAATAATTTACAAAACGTAATTTAGTCATTCCTGTCAAATAAATAAATAATAATAAAACAATTTTGTAATTAATTGATTTATAATAAAATGTTATTTAACCAATTTGTTACATTATTTGTACATTTTAAATATTTTAATAATATAGTTTAAATAATATAATTTAGTCATTCACATAGATAATTGTGCCAAAACAATCAGAAAAAATAAAATAATAATAATAATAATAATAATAATAATAATAATATATATATATATATATATATATATATATATATATATATATATATATATATATATATATATATATATATATATATATATATATATATATATTCATCAGATTTATCAGGTTCTCTTTTTTATCTCTTTTTGATGGACACAAGCTTACAATGTGTAACATGGATCAATAACACTGATATCTAGTGATGCAAATTACACAAGGAACTAATTTGAACAATCTGAATGTCTTCTGAATAAATCTCTGCCTTTTCAAACTCAACATCTGTATTTCCAAAGAATCAATATTTCATGTTCAATTTTCCTAAGAGAATGTCAGGAGATAATAGGGCCGCTGTGAGAGCAGATAATGGGGCTGAGGGCTTCTGGGTAAATTGTCTCTTCAGACTGAGAAGTCTGAGGGTGAAAGCGCTCTATTGTTCTCTTCTACAACACTTCAGCAGAACCTCAGACGAATGACCGGTGCTTCTCTGCACACACATCACACACACCTCAATGTTAAAACATATAATAATATTCTAGGGATTGTGTGCTTCTCACTTTTATAGCAACAGTCTGAACAGGAGCCTTTTCTATTCTAACATGACAATTCCTCTGTGTGTAAGACAAGGTTCAACAAGTCAACTTTATTTATAAAGCACTTTTAACAATACAGACTGATTCAGTCAGTGTGGAAGGTAAAATAATACATCAGTCAAACAGAGCAAAGTGACAAGCTTGATGTGTTGCCATGGAAATAGGAATGTGATGCATTGTATCTATATCGCTGCTTTCAGAGCAGTTCTTAATAACAACAAGAACAGGAAGGTATGGAAACATGGAAATTCTTATGTGGAATATATGGAATTTTGCTATTGTTATCATCCAAACTGAAAACTGTTTTTATACCAAAAAAGTGCATCTAAATAGTGAACTATACAGGCAATTATAGTATAAACCTGAACTAATAATGACATCTGCAGCTATAAAATAAATGATTTAATTATTTAATAAACAATAAGTTAATAAATCATGAACAGATTGAATAATGAAATATCCTGCAGCATGTACCTATATCAATGTTTGTTAAATAATATAATACAATAAAATAAATAATAAATGAATATACTAATCTATTAGTGAATTAATCAGCAGAACATACCTTTGTTTGTAATCATGTGTTAAAATATTACATACATATATACACACACACACACTAACTGGTTTAATTTCAAATATAAATAATACATTAAAAAAAATCAATCAATCTGCATGTTCATATGTTTTTACATAATATAATTAGAAGAAAAAAATATATTTATTAATTTTAAATAGTTAAGTATGACTAGAATAATATTTGAAAATAAGTAATTATTTAATAAATAAACACACCTGAAGCACATAGCTATGTTTGTTACAAATGATAAGATACTTTTTTTTATTAATTTAAATAATTACTTATTATTTACTTATTTAAAAATGTTCAATAATTATGTTATTAAATAAATGATTAAACAAACAAATTGCTTTGTTGCTGAAATCCATAAATAAAATGCATGTTAGCCAATTATGATCAAACTCAAGAAATGCCTCTGAAAATGAGTAATACATTGGTCTTAAATTTTCAGTCGTGTCTTTTGGAGGTGTAGATAACGCTCGTGTGTCTTACACTCCACTTCACTTTCTGCACATGTTTGGCTTCAACATCCGACAGCAAGAGTGTGAATGTTTCCAGCAACTTACAACTGAAACTTTCTGAATGTTTCATGAGCAAAGAGTGCACTTCCACCAAAAACTAAAGCAGAACAATTAGAAGAGTGGTGCGACCGATCCAGGACGGCCTGTCAAGAGCATCTCCTGCAGCTTCCCGTCTGACAGGGTTAAAATCCTCTCAGCCCATGTGCACACAGCAGGGTTTTTAACCATTAAACACCCTCTCACACTGTCACCAGCAGCCGTCAACACACTCAGTCTCCTGAGTTATCCTGAGCACGCAAAAAATCTCCTCCTTATTCACACCAGCGCCTCAGAATGCGCTCCGGATACAGGGAGATTTCTAAAAATTGCATAGTTTTAGTAAAAGAGTAAAACTTTGCAAATGCTTTAAGTCCCTCAAAATACACATTTATTTATTTTTTTACAGTTTTTTTACATTCATATTTTAAGAGATTTAACACGTTTTATGCTCGGGTCATTTTTGACCCGGGTATGTATGGAGAACCATTAGGTCAAGATTGTTTTGTAAAATTATCCATGAAGTTGTATTAGTGTCAAAAAAAATGTGAAAAATATATTTTGCCCTTATCTCACACAGTTTTGGGACTGAATTTTGTTGTTCATGAATTTGCACACCGATTGATAAACCATTGCAGCATGAAAAACTGATCACTTTTAGTTTAAGTAAAATTATTTTAATAATGATGATGATGTTTTGTTAGAAATAAATATCTAGGTTTCATAAACTTGAAGTTTTTGAGCAATAATGATTTATAAATGCCAAGGAATTTAATTAAATTGTATTCATTCCAATTAATACTGGCAATACTTACAATACAGTTTCGTACAATTAATAACTTTCATACAATGAGATATTCCAATAACGTTTCTCATCAAAATTGATGTGTGTGTGTGTGTGTTATGTATATATACATATATATATATATATATATATATATATATATATATATATATATATATATATATATATATATATATATATATATATATATATATATATATATACACAATTTAAATATTTTCATATAGATATATAAAAAACAAATATCATAATTATAATAATAATAATAATAATTGACAAGTAAAAAATACCATTAGCCTATAGAATCATTTGACTGAATATGTATTCTGCTTATTATCATATATTATTATCATATATTATCATATTTAACTAGACCATTAACCTAAATAATAAACAATAAATATTTAGTTTGTTTATTAACAATTAACTATTTATTAAAAATTGATATTTTTTTAATAATGATAATAATAATAATAATTATTATTATTATTATTCATCCACAAATGAAAATGGTCTATTTAACTACATAAATTAAATGTAATTATTACCATTTCTCATTAATAAAAAAAAGAAAGTAAATTCAGTATTAAAGTGGTAACATTCAAAAATATTTTTCACATTTTGCTGATCAGAAAGAATACAGTTTTAACCAAAAGAAAAATAGTCATGTCAGTTTTATTAAATCACAATTCTTGTATTGTATGTAATGTAAATGGGATGTAAACAACAGTATGGAGATTTTGAATGCATTATGAGGTAAAGCCTGTGAAATCATAAAGCAGTTCAGTTTAGTATTGAGCGTCACATCACACCAAATGCATGAAATATCTGCCCAATTTACCCAGGATGCCCAGCTCCTGCTCCTCACAAAGACAGAAACAAGGGGGATATAAAAACAAGGTGCATATAAAAGGAAAGCGTGTGCATTAGTCACGCGGGGTGTAATAAGAGCGCCGGCTCTATACGAGGCTCAATAAAGCACATAAAGCCCTGTGCCGCGTTTATTACTTCCTGCGGGGCCGTTAGCGCTCGCCAATATCAGGCTGCAGATTAGCGCCCTATACGAGAAACAACGGCAAACGTTGTCAAGAGACATCAGCAAAACTACAGTCGCACCGTCACAAACATACTCCAAACACTAAACACAACACTAGCTCAATTTACTTTCACACGCTGATGCAATAAACACGACCACAAACAAAAGACATGCAAGAAAAATACTTGCATTTATTATATTTTACAACGTTCATGTGAAAATTAAATCTAATAATATATAATATAATACTATAATATACTTATCAGACAATCCAAGCAACCATGTAATATAAAATATATTAATGTTCAATATTTATTATTAGTAGTAGTAGTAGTGTCAGCAGCATCGTCAACATCCATGTGATCATGTTATACAAAATAAACCAATATTTATTATTTAATAAAAATAATAATTAAAAGATAAACAATTACAGTGCATTAGTTTATATACGCACTTGTTTTTTTTTACTGTTTATTAATACCAATAAAACCAATTATTTAAATGTACATCTATTATTATGCAATTATTATTATTGTATAATTATATTTAATAATTATTCAAACTGACATCTATAAAAAATAACATAGCAATAATAACGAGGATAATAAAAATATTATTAAACAACAACAATAATATAAACAATTTATCTAATAAGTATCCATTTATAATAAATTACAAAATAAATACAAATAAATTATTATTTATTAAAGTAAGTTAAAGTCAATAATAATAATAATAATAAATCTATAAATTATTATTCTAATTAATTACAACAACAATAATACAATTATTAATTTAATGAATTTATCCACCAAGTGAAATATTGATTTGTCTATAAAATAAATATTTATTGAATATTGGTGTCTTTTATTATAATGGTAGTTGTTGCAGTTTAATAAAAGGACAACAAAACACAAGCCTCTTAAATAAAAGTTTTACACCAGTTTTACCACAGCCTTTCTTCCAATGGTTTTATGTAATCGCAGCTTATATCCAGAACTATCTTTTTATAATAAACATTTTACGAGTGTCTGAGAACACGTTCTGTATCGCACATATCCCCCGCTTTACTTTTATTCCTCCTTCAGGATGCCACTGAAAACTTATGAATTTTCGGTGTCGTAAAAGAAATATTGCACAATCATTTTTATGGCTGTTGGGGTCAGATCTGAGATGAGGACATAATGAATCCTCCAAAGTCCGTTTGGGTTTTAAATAGTGAAAACTAATAACCCTGCTGTAGACCGATCTCCTGAGAAACACACATATTACAGCCTCAGCGTTTTATTATTCATATGTTTGTCCTGTACAACTATCTAAACATTCATAAACGAAGATACCTTTACTGGAAAAGCAAAATGACTGAAGATATTAAGTCTTGACTGTTTTTCTGACTCCACTCTAATTTTGTATTATTTTTAAGCATAAATGTTATTATTATTATTAATACAATCCATGTTACCTTGCAATACAAAATAAATCAATGTTCAATATTTAATAATAATAATAATAATAATAATAATAATAATAATAATAATAGAAGATGAACAATTCTTCCACCAAGTATTGATTGAAATTAAAAAAAACACATCAAAATGATGCTTACTGTCTGCGTAAAAAAAGAATAACAAAATAAAATAATTTATTAAATTAATTTAATGAAGAAAAAAAAGTGTTTTCTGACTCCACTCTAATTTTTAAGTATTTTTAAGCATAAATAATAATATTATTAATAATAATACAATCAATGTAACCATGCAATGCAAAATAAATCAATGTTCAATATTTAATAATAATAATAAGAAGAAATAGATGAACAATTCTTCCACTTAGTTTTAGTCCATTAAGCCGATATTATAAATAGATTCATTTATTTATTATGTTTATTAATACATTCAACTATTTAGGAAAATAAAAATAATAAAAATATAAATATATATATATATATATATATATATATATATATATATATATATATATATATATATATATATATATTATTATCCATCAAAATAATAATAACAATTAACATAATTAAAATATCAATCTAATTAACAACAACAATAACAACATCATCCACCAAATAAAATGGTCAATTTCCCATTACAATAAATGCAATTATTATTTATTCGAATGGATATATTTAACTTTTTTTTTTTTAACCTTTGTGTCTTTTATTATATTGCAGTTGCTGCAGTTTAATAAAAGAAAGAAAAATTGTAATATAGAAAACAAGACTTAATTGTAATCTCAAGTCATTTTGCTTCTCGTGAATGTTTAAATATTAAAAATGTCTAGATATTTGTACAGTAAAATCAGACCGGTATATTAAATAAGAAGCTGATTTTTTTGCAGTGCATTTGCTGAAACATGAACTATATCAAATACACTTGCAGATAAACACAAGAATCTTTCTGAACGTAGAGTCAAGGCTGAAAAAAACAGAGTAAAAAGGGGTTTTCTATTCTTCTGTACTTTATGAGAAGAAAGTCTAGACTGTATTTACAGCAATGCACAATCATTTTACTGCACTGGAGTCGACATGAATAAAAGCATCTGAAAGAGACGTGTGTGTGTGTGTGTGTGTGTGTGTGTGTGTAAGGTCAAACAGCACAATAACTGAGCGTTTCTGTGATTTAATATTTAGATCAGATGGTTTATGAGGAATTACATTGGTTAATGAGCCACAGTTACTCTGAAATCTCACTTAAAGACTCAGTTCATATTGATTTCCATTGTAGAAATCAGGAGTGTGAGATAGAAATAGACCGTAAGAAATACTCACTCTAAACACTCACAAAGGCTTGTGACTTCATATACAGTAAACTTTGGGGTCAGTAAAAACGTTTACGTTTTGAAAGTATTTTCTGTTCACTAAGGCTGCTTTTATTTGATCAAATATACTGTAAAAATATTAGATATTATTCTAATGTAAAACAGCTGTTTTCTATGTGATTATATATTAAAGTGTAATTTATTTCTGTGATGCTCCGCTGTATTTTCAGCATCATTCCTCCAGTCTTCAGAGTCACATGATCTTCAGAAATCAGAATAATATGATGATTTACTGCTCAAGAAACATGAAGATTATTATCAATGTTGGAAACATAATATTTGCTGCATAATATTTATGTAGAAACCATGATATATGACAGAAACTATAGGGTTAATGAAGACAAACATGCCACGATGTGCTGAAATACTGACTGTCAAAACATGACAAATCAGAAATCACACTTCATGCATTTATAGCTTTATGAATTTCCGCGTTCATTATTCTCACCGGGTCTGTTCAGCTCATGGGGATAATATTAATATATTGCATTTCAGAATGATCTGGTGTTGTGTGAAGATGATGATGAAGGTCACATCGCTCTCAGAACACATGACAGACACAGTACAGCTGTGATCGGAGCTGAATCAAGATGCACACACACACACACACCAGACGCTCAGACCAGCACACACTCACAGTTCAGCTTCTGCAGGAATAAGCTCTGTCTCACTCTCTCTCACACACATACACACACACACACACACACACACGCGCACACACACACACACACGCACACACACACGCGCATACACACACATGCACACATACACACACACACTAACAAACACTCTCACACACAATCATACTCACACACACACACACGCGCGCACACACACACGCGCACACACACACACACTCACACATTCACACACAGGCGCGCACACACACACACACACACACACACATGCACACACACACACACACACATTCACACACACACACACACACACACAGGCGCGCACACCCACACACACACACACAGGCGCGCACACACACACACACACACACACACACACACACACACTCACACATTCACACACAGGCGCGCACACACACACACACACACACACACACACGCGCACACACATGCACACACACACACACACACAGGCGCGCACACACACACACACACACACACACACATTCACACACAGGCGCGCACACACACACACACACACACACACACATGCACACACACACACACACACACATTCACACACACACACACACACACACACACACAGGCGCGCACACACACACACACACACACACACACAGGCGCGCACACACACACACACACACACACACACATTCACACACAGGCGCGCACACACACACACACACACACGCGCACACACATGCACACACACACACACACACAGGCGCGCGCACACACACACACACTCACACATTCACACACAGGCGCGCACACACACACACACGCGCACACACACCAACACCCACACACACATACCCACACACACACACCCACACACACACACACACACCCACACACACACACACACACACCCACACATGCACACACACGTATATATACACACGCACATTTTACAAACATAAACATCTGTCCAACATACAATAAGTTGAACAGCTGTATTCTTACTACACTTCTGAAAGTGTGGAGCGTCTCTGAACTGAGATGTGTTTTGGTCATGTTTGCTGATGTACAGCACGTTACTAGATGCGTTCGATTCTTCAGTTATTAATGAACTCCACATCACAGAGATTCTTCTCCTCATGGACAGATCCTCTCGACTCGAGTGTGCATTAGTAACGATCTAAACTACAGCGGCTCGATCCCTAACCAGTGAACATGAGCACAGCTCTTAGAGAGGCTCTTCCATGTGCTTCTGTGCTTCAGATGTGCTCTCAACAAGACATTAATCATCAAAAGATCAATGTTAGAGACACGGTCAGATATGTGCACCAATATTCTCCCCTCAGATTGATTTCCAAGCACATTTGTATTAATATTAAGTGCATTAAATGTAGCTGTTGTCATCTTTAATGTCAAATACTCATATTTTTTCAAATAATTAAATCAACCAGGATTATATAGGACAGTTAGCGAAACAATTTAAACAACATCAACAAAAGTCATCTTTATACTGTAAAGCATTTACTCTCAGAAGATGAATATAATAATCACATAATGCGATCAGATTCATGTAACTTTTGTCCTCCAACATAAAATATAGACTGCAAAAATATGATTCTCTTCCTCAGTATTTTGTCTTTTTTTCTAGACAACTAGACAACCTTAAAACAAGATAATGGAGAAGTAAAATGACTTTTTCTGGAAAACATGTCAAAATTATGTAAATTTATGCTTAACATTAGAGCAAATATTAGAGCAAATATCTACCAATGGGGTCAGACAAAAACTCTTGCTTTTTCTTTAAATTACATTTATTTTTCTTACACCATTGGCAGATATTTGTTCTTGTTTTAAGCATAAATTCACATAAATATTAATACATTTCTCAGAAAACAAGTCTTAAAATTCATATTTATGTCATTTTGCTTCTGAAGTAAATGTATCTATATATCTATCTATCTATCTATCTATCTATCTATCTATCTATCTATATATATATATATATATATATATATTTTTTTTTTTTTTTTTTTCATGTAAAATAAACAAAACAAAAATTAATAACAGGAATGTTACAAAAAAATATTGCTCTTAAAATTGTAATATTAATTATTAATATTGGTTAATAGGATGTATTGCAAAATAAAAATGCATAAAAATAAATATTTGATGTAATATGAACAGATAACAATATTAGTATTCCTAATAATAATAATAAATGTAGAATTATATATACATACATATATATATAAAACATGATTATTGCTCTTGATAATGTAATAATGATTTTCAGTGCTGATTATGAAATCATTAAAAAAAGTTAAGACTACAAAAAAACTATGCATAAAAATAAATAAATAATATCATTTCCAAATTGACTTAATTAGAGCATATGTAATAGATTCATTTTACTTGTGCATAAGATGATTTCTGTCCCCTTTTCTTGCATTTGGATCTATTTTTGTTCATTTCTTGTGTTGCATTTTTAGCCCTCGAGCACCTGTGATTTAAACGAGAGGCTCAAGAATGCGGAAGCAAAAATTCAGCCTCCTATTATCGACCTGATCCAGAGCGGTGCAGGAAACCCTGCGATCAGTCCATTAGCAGCGGGACGCGGTCCTCAGAGGAGCAATGGTGTCGGACATCGCCCCGAGGGTGACCCGCATTAGCCCGGCGGATCGGGTGTCCAACATTCATCTTCTTTAAACGCTGGGATATTTGGGGCTCATTCCGGGGCGTCATTAGCGTTGGGTTTTGATGTAGTGGTCATTCATCACGGGCCGAGGGTCGTGATTACCGTCGATCTGAGTTCTGCTGACGTTAAACAACTGCTGCGAGGAGTTCGGAGCGGTTCGCCACATTACTGCGCCTCTTATGTGTAATTATGCTGAAATACATTAGCGGCGTATCCGACTTCCCATGTGAGGGGCGCACGTGATCCGGAGAATATCACTGCAGTGCTACACATGCTTTCTTATGGTTTTCCAACTCGATCCAAGCAGCTCAGAATTCAGCCGTCCATTGATTTCTATTCTATCTACTTTTATTTATAAAAAATACTTGACCCTCTACCATTAGAAACTCTCTAATGTTTTAAATCCATTTATTTTTGTTATTTTTATTTATGATAAAAAAATAACTTGACCCTCAAACACTAGCTCTATTTTTTCTACAACTAGAAAAATAAAATGCATCAGTTTCCACAAATATATTGAGCAGCACGACTGTGTTCAACACTGATAATAATCAGAAATGTTTCTCGAGCAGTAAATCATCATATTTTCATGATTTCTGAAGATCATGTGACACTGAAGACTGGAGGAATGATAAATTAGAGTTTAACAAATAATAAAATAAAACATATCACTTCATTAGAATGAATGAATGATGAATGAATAAGTGAAATCTCACCATGACGGTCAGTTTTCTCGTTTTGGCTTAATTACTGTGTAACAAGACTAAAGGTTAAAGTTGATGTCTGTGAGAATGCAGTGTTCATGTTCCAGTCGGAAAGATGGAAACGAAACGCTCCGAACTCATGTCAGTCTTACCGTGATCGGTGATCTTGCAGGACACCAGATAGAGCTCCTTCAGGCTCCGCCCCTCTTTAGCGATGATCTCCACACACCTGTCGACACACAACAGGGTCAAGGGTCAGGAGAGGTCAAAGGTCATCTGCAAAGCAGGTGTTATTCCATCACCTGGAGTAATAACATCCACTGATCCCATATCTGCATCTCAAAAGAAAATTGATAATTTCATTGAATTGACTCTGATTAAATACTAAAAAGGCCATGACTTCAAAGACACATCGACGGGCCGAGATAATGATGAATGCTGGCTGGAGAATCACAGCAATCCTGTATAAATTTGACCCGTTAACCTCTAGAGCAAGATTTATTCTCCAGAGTCCAGCCTTCAGATCTACAGCTGATACAAACACTGCTGATGATGGGGAGTCAGTGGAGATCAGCGAGGTCCTGAATCCCATTTACATTCATGCATTTGACAGACGCTCACATCTGAAGCATTAATGCATGCATTGAATCTACAATTCTACATCTCTGTCCAGATGCTTCACCCTGAGAGTGACCTGATCCAGACCACATCAGTCCAGACCAGTCAACTCTCTCATGTCCAATCCAGTCCAGTTCAGTCCATTAATGACAAGTGGCTGATGTCATCACAGCAAATTATCTCGCCACTCAACGCCTGAGCCATTGAGTTTCACCCGAGTGAAGAACAAAAATCAGAAGAGGAACAGGAGATTGATGCTGGAACTAAAGCTGTAACAAATAAATGTGTGATATTACACTATCGTGAAACTGCATGTGACACACTCCTGAAATTTATCAAACGTCATACTTTTCATAATTTATTTAGCAAATTGTTACATCAAATATAATTATTTTGTAAAAAAGAAACAGTTATGATGTGCTTCCCATTTTATGTTGTAAATCATGTGTTAATATAAGTTCATGGCTAAATAAATAAAATAAATTAATGAATAAATAAATTAATAAATCTTTAATTAAGTTAATTATTTTCATATGTGATTTATATGTATGTAAGCAATTTTATATTTTCTGATTTTTAATGTTAATGTTTAAAGTTTTATAAATTTTTCTTGTGCACTTTTGTTATTTTTTTATTAGCAACTGTTGTCTTTAAATGTCTATATAGTTTTAATTATTAGTTATTATTTTAGAAAATAAAGAGAAAACATATATTCAGTTATGTTTGATTTCAAGTAACAATATGTTTTATATTTTAGCTTTGGTTAACCCTGATGTGATTCAATAGCATGTAATTTGATGAAATAATGACTGCTTTTATCTTCCTGCAGGCTGATCGTCTGAAATCTCTCTGCAGCGCTTCTCTCTGTTTCCTGTCCTCACTAATTCCTCTTCCTGTGTCGCCGCGCCGACCACGACTCAAAGCCGTGATGTCCAATAAGAGACATTAGAATAGTTTCCAAGACGACAGAGACACTCCACTGTCAGCCAATTAGGGCGAGAGCAGCGGCGGGCGAGCGAGGGACGTTCAGACAGAGAGAGAGAGAGGCCGGCTCTCAGGACGGATGAGTAAAAACACACTGATGATGACGAAGATGCATCTTCATCGCGACGTTTGTGTGTCATTAGCGTGTTTGCTTTAATGAGAGCTGCTGATTGGACTGGGAAAGAGAGACGACTCGATGGAAACACACGGACACACAAACTTCAAAACAACATGATTCTGATGATTTAACAGCTGTATATACGAGCAGATCTGACCCTCACCTTCACTAACCAGTATACACTCACTAACAACAACCAGCTTTCTGTATTTCACTCCCTCCTGTTGCTTTCAAACTCATTGATTTAAGGATAAAAAATATCTCTTTTCAGATTTAACAGGAGTTTAGTCTCACTCTACAACCAAACAAACCTTGCTAAATATAAAATACAAATAAAATAACTGAAATAATATAAAAAGGTACATAAAAAATAAAAAATCACTTGAAATAAAATAAACACAAAAATACAATATACAATACAAAATGTAAACAAAAACGAAAAACTAAAATTAAAATCAAAAGCTTGAAACAAATATATTTTTTAAAATAACTAATACACTAATTGCTAAAACTGACTGAAATAAAATAAAAAGGAAAATATAAAACATTAAAAAACTAAAATGGTACTACAATAGAACTGCACACAACACCAGCTCAATTTCATACCATCTTAATAACAGCTCCAACCTTGTTATCTTTTAATTATATATTTAATTAAATACAAATAAAAATAGTTAAATAAAAAAGAAAAATTTATATGATGTAAAATAATAAATAAATAAATGTATTCATTTAATAATAGCTTTTGTATTTATAATAAATATAAATAAAAATGTTTTCAATATTATTAATGACTAAAAAAATAACTAAGCATATAAATGGAACTTTTTTTTTCATTGTATTTGTTCCTTTGCTTTTCTTGCCCTATCAGCACCAATGGCTTTTGTCACGGCTAAGTTGAGTGTTTTAACAGCAGATGATACAGTAAACACTCCTGGACTCAGGAGAGATCAGAGGAGACTCTGTCAGCACAAAGACGAGACTACAGCCGTCAGGAGTCAAACCTCAGATGTGTGGCTCCGCCCCCGACACCCGCCTCCACCAATCAGAGCACAGGACAGATGTGACCTCATGAGTCAGACGCTCAAAGACAGAGAGACACTCGGAGCCACAAACACGACAAGCTTCACAGACTCTGATTATCAGACTTAAATTATGAAATCATTTCATTTACAGTCTATATTGTGATCACATACGTGGTTCCTGATTTAAAGGGCCAGTACAGCTATTATTACTGATCAGAATCACTTCTAAGCAAAAACATTTATATCGGGGTGAACTATTCCATCTTTATATATTAATTTATGAATATATTCATATTTCTATATTATTATTATCATTTAAATGTACTTATTGTATATTAATATACTAGTAATACATATTTATAACCATTTCTATATTCTAAATGTGAGAAAATAAAGATGTTTACATTATTTATAAAATAAAAAAGGAAAATATAGATTAACATTAAGTATTATTCTTAAATGACATATAATAATATTATTTATTACTATTTATTTGTAGCAATTATTATTTATTATGGCCAAATATTACTATATTCTAAAAGTAAACGAAATAATAAAATACAGATATAGATTTAAAAATACATATTACATTGCAATATCTATTTTGAATTATCATTATCAATTAAATTTCATATTTTCACATAAATAATAAAAAAATAAATACATAATATAAGAAAATATAACATTGTAATACTAGTTTTAATTAATAAATTAGATTGATTTTTTAAAAAAGTTATTATTTATATTTTATTTTCTATAACAAGAATGATAAGTTAACTTATGATAAATATCTTTATGATAAATATAAAATAAATATAATAGACATCTTTCAAAACAATTTAATATTTATAAACATTTATTAAATGGCAACGTTAATTTTTGTTCATTATTAGTAGCTACTATTTTCTAAAAGTGAACAAAACAAAGCACGGATATCAAATAAATAAAATAAAATAAAGACAAATTATATATAAATAAATGTAAATAAATAAAAATTCAATGCTTGTTTTTAATAGTAAACATAACATTGCTACATTTAAAAATATTTCATATTATCTGTATTTCATTTTACATAGCAATAATTATAAATTATCTTTATAATAAATATAAAATAAATCAAATAGAGATGTTTTCCACTCTTCCTCTCTAAACCAGACAGCTCTTCATATTCACACACAGCATGAGTGACACTGCCATCCGTGTTTAATAAGAAACATTAGCGTGTCGCTCTTCACATCTTCAGCAGAAGACAACACCAACTCAACAATAAAGAGACGATTTATCACAAAAGAGCCAGACAGACGAAACCCAGACTGTTCACGGAGAAAACCTCATTTAAAGACACAAACTCAAGGCTGCGGTTCCTCCATTCAACACAAACTATACCTGAAACACTATTATAACTCAACAAAAGCCATCCAATCTGCTCCTGACAGACGCACAAACTAAAACAACACAAGTCTGGAGCGAGTGAATGTGAATATATACGACTCGGTCTTAATCAAATGGAGGGGCGGATCAAACCACGCTCGCTTCTTCGCTTTAGCAAATTATTCCTGCTGTAAATTTCTTTTTATACGTCCTAATAAAGCCTTTTATGCATGACTGGAAATGTTGTGCTCATCAGATGTTTTTGTCTTTGATTCTTGCGCATTGTTCTCGCATGAAAGAGGAAACTAAGACCAGAAAACTGAAATATTCACAAATATCTGTGCAATCTTTGGGAGGGAAAATATTCTAAAAATTCCTTAAATGTTAAAATAATTAAGATTTAATAACTAGATTTCATGCACTTTTAGGCTTTTGATACAATTAATAAAAAACCTGAATCAACGTTACGATGAAAAAGTGATTTTTATTCATATTTTGAATTTGTTTTTATTTTAATATTTTTTAATTTACTTTTAGCTTGTCTTAGTAATTTAGTTTTTTTATTATTATTATTTTAATTGTCAAATGCCTATAGTTTTTTTTTAATTGCTTTGAATTGTTACTCTGTAGTGAATCAAATTAAAACAAAAAGGAGAATTAAATTACTTTTTTTTGTATTAAAAAAATACGTTTTAAGTATTTTAGTATTTTTCAAACTAAAATAATTTAAATATATGTAATAATGTAAATAAATTTGTGTTTTATTAATTGTCTACATAATATATAGACATTTATTATTTGTTTATATATTTTTTTTTTTTCAGTTATTTAAATAAATGAAATTTAACCAAAAACAGTTTGTTATTTATATTCATTATTTAAAAGTTTATATAGTTTTTTGTTCATTTATTTCAGTAGAAGTTAAATTACAAGAAAATGAAAAGTTGTAATAATGTTTGTTGTTTTTAAATATTTCTATAGTTTATTTCAGTTTTAGTTTTAGTTATTTCAGTACACAAGTTAAACTAAATTAAAATGAGAAATGCTGCCTTAGAAACTCGCTGAAATAAAACAAGCTTAGTTTCTATATTATTAAATTATTTTGTTGATGGTTTTAGTTACTGTAATGATAATACCTTGTGATAAAGGACATCCAACCTTCATATAAAAAAAAATTGCTATTAAAATATTCTATAATGCGTTGACAGAGGATAAAGTTTGTTTGAATCACTTGTTTAAATGATTCAGTTCAATTGCAACTATTCACTTATTTCACATTTGAAGGTTATTTTTATAATTTAATTTCTTTCCAGTAACAGTATTCGACATTTTAATGTTTAATTATTCAGAACATGCAATGCATTTGTAACTGCAGGTTAAATGCATTGATGTCTTGTGTGTAAACACATCTAAATGCTTCTTCAGACACAGCTTCTGTGATTCCTCTGCGCTGCAAAGATTCATTCAATTGATACTGATTTAATGTGCATAACAGCCCAACTGTCTAATATTATAATTCAAAGATTAAATGTAAGAATTTGACTCAAAATATGATGCATACTTTAGAAAAAATAGCTTCATAAAGGTAAAAATGGCTGAAGTGCTGGAGAAACCAGGTGAAATACGGCGGAGAACGAGGTAAAAGCTTGTCGTTTCCACACACCCTGACAGAGAGCAGCTCCTGAAATTACACGGCCTGCTTTTAATTACAGAAAATATGCCTCAGATGTCGGGCCACGATAAAACGAACATCCGCCCATTTCACTACAACTTCTCTGAAAATAATTAGTGCTCATTACCTTCAAAAGCAGATGAAAAAAGAGAGAGCTTTAAGCTAAATATATACAACAGGCAACTAAACAAGATAAATTTACATTGGTTTTCCTCAATATATGAGCAGTAGTAATTTACAAAATTCATAAACGTCCTTCAAAAAAAGTAAAAAAATGTCTTTAACTGTTTCATGTCTATAGATTTGCTCCATCTCTGCTGGTTAGCAATGAAAACTGATTTGTTGGCACTGGTTAAACGGGACACTTTCTACATGTAATGAAGTCCAAGTGCATGATTTACAAGCCATCTATATTAATAATAGATCATGCAAACAGCATAATGATGCAAAGGCCAAAAGATGCATTAAAATTTGATTGCTTTATGCACTCCTGACTCATTCATGATAAATTCATCCACAGGTGAAAAAAAAAAAAAAAAAAAAAAAAAATATATATATATATATATATATATATATATATATATATATATATATATATATATATATATGTATATATAATTATTAAATTAAAATTAAATAATGTTAATGAAAAATAAAAAATTATAAATAATTAAATAAATGCATTTAAGAAAAAAAATCAATACAATTAAATAACAAAAAAAAATATATACATTTTTATTAAATTAAATGCCATCAAAAGCTCATTACAGTATTTCTCCTCTTGCCATAAAGCCCAAAAATATGCATTAAATGGCCTTTAAACAGATTCCGTCATTTCATGCTCTCCTGACTTCTAATAAATTCACCCAAAGATGTAGAAAACAATAAAAATAATAATAAAAAAAGAATAATTTTAAATAATTTTAAAATAAAAAAAATGTAATTAAACAAACAAAAAAAAAAAATTCTTTTTTTTTTTTTTTTTATCACAAACTAAAAAAAAACAATCCATCCACAGATCAAGTAAATGGCACAAAACAGTATTTCCCTCTTACCATAAAGCCCAGAAGATGCATTAAAATGCATTTAAACAGATTTGGTTTCTTTCTGCTCTCCTGACCGGACTGACTAAACGTTGATTGAATTTCAGTGTTGGAGACTTTTTAAACTGGATTTCAAGAGCCAGTCATCTGGATTTCTGCGCTGGGAATATCAGTAATGAATAAAAATGGCTTCATAAGAGTTGAGATACTGGACTTGTTCAAGTCATTTAGGAAGCAGCAGCTCATAAAGAACTTTTAATGCAATATTCCCCGAAAAAGCAGAGAGAGAGACGCCGAGAGGATCTTTAGACCCGAGCGCACGGAGCCATTAGGATTCCTATAAAACAGGCTTGAGAATCTCAAACGCACGTCCGAACGGATCGCGTCTGATCTCACGCCAAAGTGATTCGATCCTGCTGGAGAATAAAGCAAGAAGCTGTTTATCCTTCTTCAAGGTGAATATTCTTCCCCTGCTTTCACAGATTTCATCACAATCCCATTATCTGCACTGGGAAGTCAACTTCAGAACGAGCTTATCACAAACGAATTAACTTCACAACTACAGACAGCCAAAGGAAGAGAAGTTAAAGCAATTAATGAGATAAATCCCCAAGGATGCAATCGCACCGTCCCAGACAGAGCAACACAAACCATCTGGAATATAAAGCCATGATAAATGTTGAAATGCATTGAATTATCAGCTGTTTTATGTGTGGAAGGGTTACTGAAAAACAGCTTTATATTAACAGACAGATATACTGTACTCATATTTCAGCTTAAAATTAAAATTGATTTTTTTTTTGCCTTAAAAATTAAGCATATATTTAGCACCATTAAGTTTTGTGTGCATTGCAATATTATTTTCTTTAATTAAGGCATATAAATATTAATAATATTAATAATTAATAATATTTTAGTGCAGAAAATGTGCTTAATTATTAAATATAATGAAACCGGTTTAAGGAGAATTGTGTCAAATATAATTTTCAATATTTTTCTTTTGATTTTTGGGCGAAATATGAGATGGACATGACAAGGATTTTAAAAGAGAAGAAAGTTATTAATATACCCATTACATAGAAATAACATCTACTCTAAAATAAAATAATAAACTTTTATATGTAATTATATATATGAAATAAAGCCGCAAAATGAAACAAAATAAAATAAACAAAAAATGAAATAATGCACAACAAAATAAAATAAAACAACAAAAAATTTTAATAAATAAATAAATAATAATAATATAATAAAAAATTTTAAAAAGAAAAGAAAAGAAAAATCTCTTAATTTAAATAATTTACTCCGGTAAAAGATTACATTTAGTTAACAACATTATATTCCTAAATTAAAAGTTGTTTTTAATGAATGCATCTGCTAAATAAATAAAAGATCTATGACTGTACAGTATTGTTCAAAATAATAGCAGTACAATGTGACTAACCAGAATAATCAAGGTTTTTAGTATATTTTTTATTGCTACGTGGCAAACAAGTTACCAGTAGGTTCAGTAGATTGTCAGAAAACAAACAAGACCAAGCATTCATGATATGCACGCTCTTAAAGCTGTGCAATTGGGCAATTAGTTGAAAGGGGTGTGTTCAAAAAAATAGCAGTGTCTACCTTTGACTGTACAAACTCAAAACTATTTTGTACAAACATTTTTTTTTTCTGGGATTTAGCAATCCTGTGAATCACTAAACTAATATTTAGTTGTATGACCACAGTTTTTTAAAACTGCTTGACATCTGTGTGGCATGGAGTCAACCAACTTGTGGCACCTCTCAGCTGTTATTCCACTCCATGATTCTTTAACAACATTCCACAATTCATTCACATTTCTTGGTTTTGCTTCAGAAACAGCATTTTTGATATCACCCCACAAGTTCTCAATTGGATTAAGGTCTGGAGATTGGGCTGGCCACTCCATAACATTAATTTTGTTGGTTTGGAACCAAGACTTTGCCCGTTTACTAGTGTGTTTTGGGTCATTGTCTTGTTGAAACAACCATTTCAAGGGCATGTCCTCTTCAGCATAGGGCAACATGACCTCTTCAAGTATTTTAACATATGCAAACTGATCCATGATCCCTGGTATGCGATAAATAGGCCCAACACCATAGTAGGAGAAACATGCCCATATCATGATGCTTGCACCTCCATGCTTCACTGTCTTCACTGTGTACTGTGGCTTGAATTCAGAGTTTGGGGGTCGTCTCACAAACTGCCTGTGGCCCTTGGACCCAAAAAGAACAATTTTACTCTCATCAGTCCACAAAATGTTCCTCCATTTCTCTTTAGGCCAGTTGATGTGTTCTTTGGCAAATTGTAACCTCTTCTGCACATGCCTTTTTTTTAACAGAGGGACTTTGCGGGGGATTCTTGAAAATAGATTAGCTTCACACAGACGTCTTCTAACTGTCACAGTACTTACAGGTAACTCCAGACTGTCTTTGATCATCCTGGAGGTGATCATTGGCTGAGCCTTTGCCATTCTGGTTATTCTTCTATCCATTTTGATGGTTGTCTTCCGTGTTCTTCCACGTCTCTCTAGTTTTGCTCTCCATTTTAAGGCATTGGAGATCATTTTAGCTGAACAGCCTATCATTTTTTGCACCTCTTTATAGGTTTTCCCCTCTCTAATCAACTTTTTAATCAAAGTACGCTGTTCTTCTGAACAATGTCTTGAACGACCCATTTTCCTCAGCTTTCAAATGCTTGTTCAACAAGTGTTGGCTTCATCCTTAAATAGGGGCCACCTGATTCACACCTGTTTCTTCACAAAATTGATGACCTCAGTGATTGAATGCCACACTGCTATTTTTTTGAACACACCCCTTTCAACTAATTCAACTAATTGCCCAATTGCACAGCTTTAAGAGCGTGCATATCATGAATGCTGGGTCTCATTTGTTTTCTGAGAATCTACTGAACCTACTGGTAACTTGTTTGCCACGTAGCAATAAAAAAATATACGAAAAACCTTTATTATTCTGGTTAGTCACATTGTACTGCTATTATTTTGAACAATACTGTATATTACTGGTCTGCATGCAAAACTCTATCATCGCTGCTTTATTAATCTTTAAAGCACATTCAATTCTGAATCTGCTTAAACTGAATGAGTCTGAAGACGGTTGTGATCAAAGCAGGAATCCTAGTTACCAGACGAGGAGAACTGGAGCTCATATGAAACACATTCATCCTCAGATCCGTGCCATTACGACTAATGCTCAAACAGATTTCAGAAATCATACAGGACGTGTGGAAGAGTCGATGGATGACATGGAGCCTCAGCACAGACTCATGATTCCTCTTTGTTCCTCCACAGCAGCACATGTTTAATAGCAGACATCATGACACACCGCAGAGAGACGTGAAGAGACATCTCTCGTCTTCAGTCCTGATCTTCTGATGCACACACAGAAGATAAAAGAGCTCGAACAACTGCTTCCAACTCAGTGAACTAAAAAGATTCTTCACATAAACCCATTATTATAAATGCCATATTTACCTGTGCCCTTCAGCAAGTTGGAAATATACAGATAATATAGGTTATTTGGTTATTAGCTCGCAGTTTCATTCGTGTATATATTAGCAGTTCGGAATGGAAATGTTCATATTTTGTTTGTTAACAACATACTTTTTGTACCTTAATTTCAGTATACAGTATTGTTCAAAATAATAGCAGTACAATGTGACTAACCAGAATAATCAAGGTTTTTCGTATATTTTTTTATTGCTACGTGGCAAACAAGTTACCAGTAGGTTCAGTAGATTCTCAGAAAACAAATGAGACCCAGCATTCATGATATGCACGCTCTTAAGGCTGTGCAATTGGGCAATTAGTTGAATTAGTTGAAAGGGGTGTGTTCAAAAAAATAGCAGTGTGGCATTCAATCACTGAGGTCATCAATTTTGTGAAGAAACAGGTGTGAATCAGGTGGCCCCTATTTAAGGATGAAGCCAACACTTGTTGAACATGCATTTGAAAGCTGAGGAAAATGGGTCGTTCAAGACATTGTTCAGAAGAACAGCGTACTTTGATTAAAAAGTTGATTAGAGAGGGGAAAACCTATAAAGAGGTGCAAAAAATGATAGGCTGTTCAGCTAAAATGATCTCCAATGCCTTAAAATGGAGAGCAAAACCAGAGAGACGTGGAAGAAAACGGAAGACAACCATCAAAATGGATAGAAGAATAACCAGAATGGCAAAGGCTCAGCCAATGATCACCTCCAGGATGATCAAAGACAGTCTGGAGTTACCTGTAAGTACTGTGACAGTTAGAAGACGTCTGTGTGAAGCTAATCTATTTTCAAGAATCCCCCGCAAAGTCCCTCTGTTAAAAAAAAGGCATGTGCAGAAGAGGTTACAATTTGCCAAAGAACACATCAACTGGCCTAAAGAGAAATGGAGGAACATTTTGTGGACTGATGAGAGTAAAATTGTTCTTTTTGGGTCCAAGGGCCACAGGCAGTTTGTGAGACGACCCCCAAACTCTGAATTCAAGCCACAGTACACAGTGAAGACAGTGAAGCATGGAGGTGCAAGCATCATGATATGGGCATGTTTCTCCTACTATGGTGTTGGGCCTATTTATCGCATACCAGGGATCATGGATCAGTTTGCATATGTTAAAATACTTGAAGAAGTCATGTTGCCCTATGCTGAAGAGGACATGCCCTTGAAATGGTTGTTTCAACAAGACAATGACCCAAAACACACTAGTAAACGGGCAAAGTCTTGGTTCCAAACCAACAAAATTAATGTTATGGAGTGGCCAGCCCAATCTCCAGACCTTAATCCAATTGAGAACTTGTGGGGTGATATCAAAAATGCTGTTTCTGAAGCAAAACCAAGAAATGTGAATGAATTGTGGAATGTTGTTAAAGAATCATGGAGTGGAATAACAGCTGAGAGGTGCCACAAGTTGGTTGACTCCATGCCACACAGATGTCAAGCAGTTTTAAAAAACTGTGGTCGTACAACTAAATATTAGTTTAGTGATTCACAGGATTGCTAAATCCCAGAAAAAAAAAATGTTTGTACAAAATAGTTTTGAGTTTGTACAGTCAAAGGTAGACACTGCTATTTTTTTGAACACACCCCTTTCAACTAATTGCCCAATTGCACAGCCTTAAGAGCGTGCATATCATGAATGCTGGGTCTCATTTGTTTTCTGAGAATCTACTGAACCTACTGGTAACTTGTTTGCCACGTAGCAATAAAAAATATACTAAAAACCTTGATTATTCTGGTTAGTCACATTGTACTGCTATTATTTTGAACAATACTGTATGTTATGAAATTAGAGAACTAAGCCAATAGTAGCACTGGCGGTGTCACTTGATTTGGATGGGAACTCGGATTGTGAATCATTTGAGTCAGTTCGAGAGCTCAGAGCGGGTTCGTGAATCATTTGAGTCAGTTTGGGAGTTCGGGGCGTGAATCATTTGAGTCAGTTTGGGTTCGCGAATCATTTGAGTCAGTTTGGGAGTTCGGGGCGTGAATCATTTGAGTCAGTTTGGGTTCGCGAATCATTTGAGTCAGTTTGGGTTCGCGAATCATTTGAGTCAGTTTGGGAGTTCAAAGCGGGTCCGCGAATCATTTGAGTCAGTTTGGGTTCGCGAATCATTTGAGTCAGTTTGGGAGTTCAAAGCGGGTCCGCGAATCATTTGAGTCAGTTTGGAAGTTCAAAGCGGGTCCGCGAATCATTTGAGTCAGTTTGGGTTCGCGAATCATTTGAGTCAGTTTGGGAGTTCAAAGCGGGTCCGCGAATCATTTGAGTCAGTTTTGGGAACACAAATCATTTGAATCAGTTCGGGAGTTCGTAGCGGGTCCGCGAATCATTTGAATCAGTTCGGGAGTTCGTAGCGGGTCCGCGAATCATTTGAATCAGTTCGGGAGTTCAAAGCGGGTCCGCGAATCATTTGAATCAGTTTTGGGATCGCGAATCATTTGAATCAGTTCGGGAGTTCGTAGCGGGTCCGCGAATCATTTGAATCAGTTTTGGGATCGCGAATCATTTGAATCAGTTCGGGAGTTCAAAGCGGATCCGCGAATCATTTGAGTCAGTCTGGGTTTCGCGAATCATAGCTGTATATGGATAGGCATTTTTAACTAATTTAGAAGCTAGTTCTAATTATGTTTTCCAAGCGTGTTTAGGTGTGATATGTGAACTCGTATTTTTTGTTTTAATGATGTGTCTTTTAACAGTATCATCAGCATGAATAAAATGTGATATTAAGTTACCGGTACTACAAACATAATTTTATTACAAATACAAATGTTGCAGAATAATGTAATATATGAATGAATGATAGCCTAAAGAACCTTTGTGCCAAAGTTGAGTAAAGAACCCTATGTATATATATTTTCAGAATGTGACGACTATGTCTTCAGTAAAAGTTTCCAGAGACCACGGACCAGACTCACTCAGTGACCTCATGCAATCAGAAGTTACAGACCTCGTTTGACTAATTACTGCCTTTCCCCGGAGATGTGCTTGTGAGACACAGTGAAGAGAAGTAAAGCGCTGTGTGACAGGAAGAGGATATTACATCACCACCAAACACCAGACACACACTTTCCATCAGCTCACGCCGTTATATCACACGCCAGACCGCTTCACGCACCTGTGCAACACTCACTATATCCACTACATACACTACAGCGTACAGCGTAATATAAAACTGAAAAAATTACCTTTTTATTTCATTTATTTATTTATTTTTTATAAAAAGTGATTAACAAACTAAGGCTCACTCTTTTCAAAAAAATAAATAAGTGGATAAAAATGCTTGTCAATATTGCTGCAGTTATTGTTGTCAGTTAACTTTTAGTTGTCAATAAAAGATTATTGGAGTATGCATTAGACTAAAAATACTATTTTGGTCTTTGTAATTATTTGTGATATTTACTAGCAATTTCTGAGTAAAAAATTGATTTACCACCAATTCTTTTGTTTCTGTGTATTTGTGATGCATTTTCAGCCTTTTTTTTTTCTTTTTTCTTTTTATTGATAGCATTTATCACATGCATACAGTAAAATCATGTAAACCGATATATATTTTACAGCAAATCTCTTTATTGCTTGTATTGTTTCAAAATGTAGACTATATTATCGTTTTTAATCGCTTTATAAAAATTTGAATAAAGATGTATGGATACAGTAAGCTCAATGTAAAGCCAATTTCTTTATTGTTTATTTAGTTGCAAAATTTAAATAATTTTATCACCAAACTCTAATCTGCTAAATGCAACTCTAAGGCAAACAGATCATGCTTTCCTGTAAGGACAATATGCACTATATAAATTAATCTGACTTTGATTTTTGACTTCATGCACTCCGATCAGATGAATTCACACACACGACGGCTGAAAACACATGCATGCACCTGAGAAAACCTCAGAAGATGATGAATCCGGCAGAGGACCGGATCACTGTAATGCGGCGTCTTTGGCAGGACTTTTCCTGGCACCAGAACAGAACGAGAAAACAATCGCGAGACCAATCCGTCATTCATGACACCCAGCGGCGCCCCGAGATCTGCAGCTTTACAGAAAGCGACAAAACTCCCACCAAACGTCTGACATGCGGGCGTGAATGTGAAGCACTGTTCGCCGCGATAAATGCTTCCATGTGCCTCCAGAGATTCAGATCATGATCACAAACACACGAGTGTAGAAACATGGATGCGCTTTACACTTTCACGGGTCATTACATCATATCACATACTGTTGCATTTATATCAAATATGCTGGAAATAAACTTTCAGTACAGAAAAATACAACCGTTCTGCGCCAGCTGCAAGATTTTAAAGGGCCAGTTCACCCAGAAATGCCATTAAAAATGCACTTATCCTTATTTTTCTGTATGACTTTCTTTATTTTGTGTCAATGTTTTGAAGAACAAAGATATAGATAACATTGACTTTCATTGTATCGACGAACATAGTTTTTTTTTTAATTTTTAAATTTCTTCCACAGACGAAAGTAAGTCATACATGTTTTGACTAAATAAATAATGACAAAATGATCATTTTGGGGTGAAAATATTCTTTTAAGACCTTTTTTACTGAACCATGTCAAAACTGACAATACTATAACAAAACCTGACCACAAACAACCATAATGCTGTACTGCCACTGTTTATGAGACTTAATTGCTAGTTTTTAGAACATATTTCACATAATTTATTTAAATCAGTAACTTTATGATGATATGAGCTAATTACGCCACAGTCAAAAATTAAATATATAACAAACAAAATTCACAGAAATATACAGTGCATTAAACATACTGAATGAAATCGCTAAATAACATAATATTTATTAATATATAATATTATATAATATTTAAATAATTATAAAATAATATTCAATAATAATATTAAAATAATATGGTGATTGGAGTATATTATTAAAGTTTGAGGTTGGTACGATTTTTTTATGTTTTTAAAAAAAAGTATTTTCTGCTTTTTCTGCATTTATTTTATTAAAAATACAGTAACATTTTTAAATATTATTAGAATTTAAATAACTGTTTTCTGTGTGAATCTGTGTTAAAGTGTAATGTATTTCTGTGATGCTCCGCTGTATTTTCTTCAGTGTCACATGATCTTCAGAAATCATGAAAATATGATGATTTACTGCTCAAGAAACATTTCTGATCATTATCAGTGTTGAACAATGTCGTGCTGCACAATATTTTTGTGGAAACAGTGATATATTTTATTTTTCAGGATTCACAGATGGACAGAAAGTGCAGAAGAACAGCTTTTATTTTAACATGATTTTAAATGTGTCAACTTTCACTTCTGATCAATTCGAACAATGTCCAGCTGCTCTATTACTTTAATCTATTTCCTGTAACTGTGAAAGCCATTTCCTGTGCTCATCTATCTCCTCCCACTGAAGAAAACCCCAGGAGATTCACCATCAGGAACTCAGAAAACATTGATGTAAAGAACAAACAGCAGATAAAAACACATATATAATAACTCATGTTCCCCTCAGAGATCGGTTTCTATCCTGCAGTGAACCTGGACGTGTCTTTAATCACCAACAGAAGCTCTCAGATATTGCAATCTGAAACTGCTGTGTGCTGTTTTTCTGAGCACGTGTACAGCACACAGCACAGGTTATTCTGGGTTAAACTACTGACCGCTGGGAATCCAGTCCTGCTGCTGTGTGTTAAAGCACAGCTGATACTCCAGTCACAGACACAAATATGAACACAAACACAGAGACCAGAGCGCCCACGGCACTCACACATTCACTCCAATATTCAGCATCTCTCCAAAGACGGCGCAAACACAGCAGAGCCCGAAGCACACTGTGAACATACTACACACACAACCAATAATTCAATCAATGATACAGCGCTTTAAAAAAGAATCAACACTACACACATACTTAGCCATAGTTTAGGGACATCAGAGGATGTTCTATTGGCAAAAAATAATCCACTCCATCCATCCACCAATCAAACCATCATCCATCCATCCATCCATCCATCAGCCATCATCCATCCATCCAATCAATGATCCAACAAACCATCATCCATCCAATCAATCATCCATTTATTCGTCCATCCATCAATCCAACAAACCATCATGCATTGATTCAACCAACCACCCATTCATCCATTCATCTATTAAAACACCCATCTATCCATTCCTCCAACAAACCATCATCCATTTATTCAACCACCCATTCATCCATCCATCTATTAAAACACCCATCTATCCATCCATCCATTAAAAGAACCATCATCCATCAATTAAACCACCCATTCATCCATCAGCCATCCATCAAACCATTCAATAAATCATCCAACAAACCAACCATCTATCCATCCATTCCTCCAACAAACCATCATCCATTCATTCCACCACCCATCCATCCATCCATCCATCCATTAAAAAAACCATCATCCATCAATTAAACCACCCATTCATTCATTAGCCATCCATCAAACCATTCATTAAACCATCCAACAAACCAAGCATCCATCCATCCATTCCTCCAACAAACCATCATCCATTTATTCAACCATCCATTCATCCATTAATCCATTAAAAAAACCCATCATCCATCAATTAAACCACCCATTCATCCATCAGCCATCAATAAAACCATTTATCAAACCATCCAACAAACCAACCATCCATTTATCCATCATCCATCCATTAATCCATCCATCCAACAAACCATCAGCCATCCATCCAACCATTCAATCAATCATCCAACAAATCATTCATCCATCCATCCAACCAACCAACCAACCACACAATAATTCCATCATTTTAACTATTTATGGCCCATAGACATAAAGAATTTACTTATTTTCAACATTTTATTTTTGTTTGTTTGTTTTCCCCAACACATTCAAATACAAATAACTGTCACTCTGAAATATTAAAGCCATTCTCACATCAGAGCTTGCGACTCAAAATCATATGTTTTCAAACACAGCCACTTCTCATAACACACACCAACATACTTTGAATATAAGCTGATGCGATTTTATACAAAACCTGCTCACTGAGATCTGAAAACTTCTGCCAAAACGCTCATCTGTTCACAATAACACTTCCAATATGTGGCCTTTAATGACTAATGGCTTGACTGGAGCTGTCAGAGGCTGGCTGTGACTGACCAGAGATCAGCAGGCGGTCAAACACAGTCAAATTCACTGCTCAACACTCACTAAACTCTGACCCGATGAAGAGCACGTCTAAGTGCTCCGTTTGCTCAATCCACGGCTTTAAAAGAGCTTTTCCACTGGAATGACAGTGGTCTAATTACACGCTGAAACTCACCGACACATCCCCTGCGCTCACACTAACAATCCCGATCAGAACAACCTGCTAAATCCACTGGAAACCCACACAAACCACCACTAAAAAACTGAGCTAGCAAAATCCCACTGCTCCTAGTCAAATAACAATAATACTAAAATTGGATTAAATATATTATACTGTATGTTATGTGATTATTATTATTATATTGCTAATTACGTTTATGGTTACAATTATTGTTGTTATTATTATTATTGTATTTTTTACTTAACTATATTATAAATATAATTACATCAAATATACAATAAATAATAATAACATATATTATTATAATTGTAATATTTATGTAATCTTCATTAAACTACATTTATTATTGGTCCGTGTCCAAGTTTAATCCTTGGATAAAAAAATGCAAATTAATTTATTTGCGCGAATAGATTGCATATAAAGTCAATGCAAAGACACGAAAAGAGGCGAATTTGCGGCAGGTGATGTGAATGACGCTAAATCCACGACACGTTTGCCGCAAACGCGATATATTGGCCTCAATCGCATCTTTCACGCAAGTAAAAAAATTTCAACTCAAGTGGAAAATTCGCCAAATTGTGTGCACCTCTGTGTGGTGTTTAATTAGTTTAAATGTTAAAGAACTGACTGAATCACTAAACAATGCTGGTGATTGACAAACAAACCTAATTAAATACATTTTCATAAATTTAAGTCACCACTGTTTTATTCGTTTATGCTACAAATAGCAGCGCAGAAAGAAAAACACTTTATATACAGTAGTCAACATTTGAAGTGGATCAAAAAAGACAAGACGGGCATTATTTTGGTTTTAGGACAACTTTGATGAAAGGTTTTGATCCAAATGTTGACTACTGTAAATATTTAATTCAGGTTTCCATATGGCGGCTGTTAAATGAGTATTCACAAATTATTCAATCTGTCAACAAACACAAACCAAAAACACTGAATAAACACGTTAATATTGCTCCTTAGCAGCAGGAAACTGAATCTGGCATCACACTAAATCTGTTTACTCATGAAAACACTTCATCATCACGGCTAGTGGCTCACTGTTGCGTTATCTTAAGATATGATGATCTGACTCTAAACGCAAACGCTCATTCATAAGCACATGATTCACACACGATGGATGATCCAGACGGGGACGGTTTAATGCTCTCTGCAGGTTCCTCTGCTGCTCGACATAAAGGATTTAAAGGATTAGAGAACATAATCTCAATGATCCTATCTACAGCGCTGACATACGGCATGAGCCCTGAAACACAAACATCAGTCTTGTTTTACTATTACAGCTTTTAGGCATATTTTAAATTATATATATTTTTTATGCTTTCTGCTTTCATTTCAAGTTATATCGGTATCGCTGATATACTAGTATTTGTTAATATTTTAAATGAGATATTTTCTGTTTTCATTAAAAAAAATTGTAAAAGGATTAATAATTTGTTCATGTGTTTTTGTAAATTTCATTTAGTTATTTAGCTATTTTAGTATTTTTGTAAATATTTTGAATTAGTTTTCATATTAATAAAAACATTTTTTTTGTATTTAGTATAACTTATATGCAATTATAATTTTTGTAGATATTTTGAATTTGCTATTTTCTGTTTTAATTTTCATTTTAGCCAAAGTGTCAGTAATTGTTTTGTGTTTTTATAATTTTTATTTAGTTATTTAGAAATCTTCTATTTTATTTTATTTTTTTAATTTATTCATTTTTGTTATTTTAGTTCGTCAAATTAAAATGATAAATACTGCTTTGACATCTATTGGAAATAAACTAAGATTTTATTATTTATTTGTAACAAAAATCCCATTTTATAGTTTTATAAATTGTAATTATCAAGAATAAGTGTTTCTATCCATTTAAAGATTTTCTATGCATGGAAAGCAAAGAAATTAAAAGATGCATCAAACATTTCTGTGCATTTCACCAACAGAATTAATTTGATTAATTTGGACTACATGTAATCTATTGTATATATATTGCATTATTGCATTACATAGGATCATGATGCAAAGATTTAAAAAGAGTGCAGGAACGGATATCATCTGAAATATCCATATTTCTGAATCTACAATAAACACACAACTGATCTGATTAAATGTCAATTTTGAAGAATTGTGCTCCATTCAATATTTCCCTGCAAAGGCCAGCTTGAGTCTTTCACACACCTGAGGGTTTTTACTTCGTTCCTCAGTTATTTCAACCAAACATTTCAGCAGACAGATGTAAAAATGACTGCATGGATTGAAATAACGATGCGTTTGAGGGTCTTTAAAATGATTGAGGTGGGCTTGTAAAAACACAGTCACATGACCTCAGACGGACACAGAAACCACTGCACACTAGTTAGTGGCCTGAAATACGACATGCTAAAGAAACCCACGTCTCTGTGCATTTCTATCACTGTTACAGCAGCTGCTTCACTGAAAAACATCTCCACCTCAGTCATGATCACGAACTACATCATGCTTCATCATGCTTCTTTTTTTTTGTACATTGCAAATACAAACATCTAGAAGTACAAGCTAACTTCTTTATCCAAGTAAAACACTGTATAAATAAAAAATAAGCATAAAGCAGGTCTGATTTATTGAAGACAACCAGCGTATTTAAACAGCCTGTTGTGAAGGACTGCCTCATGAATATTAATTAGGTCACTTTGATGGACAGTCCAATAAAGTTCTCTAGCAATGTCAGCATGACCTAATTAATATTCATGAATCTCACAGTTCAATACGATGACATCAAGAGCAGTCAGTCAGTGACCCACCCACTTGATCCGCCTTAAATAAATCACTCAATCTGTGAGTTAAGAACTGAATATGATGCACAGCCGTTCACTAAACACGAGTCAAGCTGGAACAGACAGACAGTGACGATGATATAAATAACATTAATATAAATAAATGAGTAATCAGACGGGATGAGTTCAGTCAATGAGAACACACACACACACACACACACACCTGAACTACCTAAACTAAACAAAACCTTAACTGAAACCTAAAACACCAAACCAATCAATCAATCAAAATAACAATGGAAAACTTCATTGAATCAAGTTTGAATTTATGAGACAGAAATCATGAAATAGCTAGAGCATCATTAACTCTAAGTCAGCTGGAAACGAAGGCCAGCACTGACGGATCATTACACATACATGGCATCTCTTCAGAAGGACAACGCAATATTCTCTGCTAAGACAAATATGACATGAGGGCAAAATACATTTGATGTTTGTCTTTTTCCACTGACCATAAAGTCCATTTCACTCCTGACTGCTTTTGGCACGCTTGCGTTTATTTAATATCACTTACAGTCTCTCAGAAACATCCGCCTTCATTAATACCGTACGAGATGCCTGAAAACTCGGGTTTGTTGTCCAATGAAAGCTTGCATTTTTATTGGCATTAAAATCTTGTTTCAGCCAAAATATAAATATTGTAGCCAACATGCAGAACGACGTGCGTCACGCCTGTAAAAGCCCCGAAACGTCTTGAACAGGAACGCTGTTGTTTCTACCTGCAGGAGTCTGTCCTGAACTCTTACCTCACTCTATTCGGACAGAAATAGAACCGTTCAGAGAAATTAATTTGAAAAACAACCATCTGAAGGCCTTTTCCCTGGAGACGTGCCATTTATAATCCTCAGAACACACATCATGAAGACTTTTTTAACATGTGTTAATATAATTCACTCATCATTCATCAACAGTTGCTAAGGTACTGTGGGTTGTTGGTATAAAGTTGCTCAGGAGTTGTTACAGTCTTCTGAGCGGTGGTTACTAGGGTGTTGTCAGTGATTGCCATGTTTTGCTTTAAGAGTGTTGTGGGTGGTTTCCAGGGTGTTGCTGTGGAGTTGCTAGGGTGTTGTGGGTGGTCACCAGGGTGTTGCTAAGGTCTACTGGGTGGTGCTTGCTATGGTGTTGTCAGTAATTGCCATGTTTTGCTTTTAGGGTGTTGTGGGTGGTTTCCAGGCTGTTGCTGTCCAGTTGCTAGGGTGTTGTAGGTGGCTGCCAGGGTGTTGCTAAGGTCTACTGGGTGGTGCTTGTTATGGTGTTGTCAGTGCTTGTCATGTTTTGCTTTAAGAGTGTTGTGGGTGGTTTCCAGGGTGTTGCTGTGCAGTTGCTATGGTGACGTGGGTGGTTGCCAGGGTGTTGCTAAGGTCTACTGGGTGGTGCTTTCTATGGTGTTTTCAGTGATTGCCAGGTGTTGCTTTAAGGGTGTTGTGGGTGGTTTCCAGAGTGTTGCTAAGGTCTCCAGGGTGTTGCTATGGTGTCGTGTATGTTGCTATGGTGTTTTCAATGATTGCCAGGTGTTGCTTTAAGGGTGTTGTGGGTGGTTTCCAGGCTGTTGCTGTCCAGTTGCTAGGGTGTTGCTGTGCAGTTGCTAGGGTGTTGTAGGTGGCTGCCAGGGTGTTGCTAAGGTCTACTGGGTGGTGCTTGTTATGGTGTTGTCAGTGCTTGCCATGTTTTGCTTTAAGAGTGTTGTGGGTGGTTTCCAGGGTGTTGCTGTGCAGTTGCTATGGTGACGTGGGTGGTTGCCAGGGTGTTGCTAAGGTCTACTGGGTGGTGCTTTCTATGGTGTTTTCAGTGATTGCCAGGTGTTGCTTTAAGGGTGTTGTGGGTGGTTTCCAGAGTGTTGCTAAGGTATCCAGGGTGTTGCTATGGTGTCGTGTATGTTGCTATGGTGTTTTCAATGATTGCCAGGTGATGCTTTAAGGGTGTTGTGGGTGGTTTCCAGAGCGTTACTAAGTGGTTGCTATGGTCTCATGGGGGGGGTGGCTGATTGTCTGTTGCTATAAAGCTGATAGGGTGTCGTGGGTGATTCCCAAGGTGCTGTTGTGCAGTTGTTGTGCAAGGTGCTGTAGGTGGTTGTCAGGGTGCTACTAAATGGCTGCTATGGTCGTCTGGTTGGTGGTTGTCATGGTGTTGTCAGGTGTTGTGATAAGGCAGATATTATGTTGTGGATGGTTTCTAGGGTGTTGCTGTGCAATTGTTATGGTGTTCTGGGTGATTGGCGGGGCATTACTAAGCAGTTGCTATGATCTACCTGGTGGTGGTTGCTAGGGTGTTGCTACAGTGTTTTGTGTAGTTTCCAGGGTATTGCTGTGCAGTTGTTCTGGGTGTTGCCAGGGCATTACTAAACAGTTGATATTATGGTCTGGCTGGCTGTCGAAGTGCTGCTATGGTGTTGCTAGGGTCTGTAAGGACACAGTTATTCATCAGGCCTGTTTCCAGGTTTGTGTATAGCATCCGACTCCAGATCCGTGGTTCTCTCAGACTGAAAATCCAGCAAGGGATCTACCCTGATTTATGTCTAATTTGGAGGAAAATATGCTATTATTGCACAATTGAAAATAAGCGCAATATTTTAAACAGACGCGTCCCAAAGCGCACTGACATACACCCTCTGACTAATCATCAAAAGCGTATAAAGTATCTTTCCCCGAAAAGTCATTTCCCACCAAAACTGGATTTAAAAGACAATTTTCGAAGATGATAATAAACTAATTTCAGCCCGACGCGAGGCAGAGCTTTTCAACTCTGGCTCGCTTTGCTCAGATTTTTTCTACATGATGACTGGAACACAGAAGGGAAATCTCTCAAACTCTCAGCTCTTCAGGATAAAAACACCTTCCTCATATATCTTACAAAAGTAAATGACTGTAAAGTGGAAATACAGGCAACATCATTTCAGTTAATAACACCGAGCAGAACGAATCACACGCATTAGCAAAGCCACCGAATGGTTGGTAATTTCTGAAGTGTAAATAGCAGTAATAGTAATTACGATAATTATTGTAATAATCACACCTAAGCGAGGCGCAAGCGCACACACAGCTACCGGTGATTGCAATCACTGGTAATTAAAATGTTGTCTCTTTCTAAGTGTTCTGTATCTCACATTGTTCAAGTAGATGACGTTTGAGATACAGAGATACCTGGAGACATTCACATGCATCCTGAAGGAGACTTTAAACGTCTGTGATCACACCCATCAGCTCTGTTCAGAGAATACATGTCTGTTCCTACATAATGTGTCTGAAATCAACTTCTTTCTGTCCATCTGTATTCAGCTCCCAGCATCTCAGTGTGCGACTGAGAAGAGTTCAACGGATTACAGACAAACCGCAAATATTTACACGAAAGACTTCGGCCTGAAGGACGGATGGAGTCAAAGGGAAACGATGCATGCAACAATGTGGAGAATGACAAGAGATGATAATCTGTGACGAGAGCATTATAACGTCTCAAAAAGCCCAAGCAAATGTCCTCAGGTCATTCATTAAATACGAGTTAAGCTCTACGAACGGCATCTGTGACACGTTGTCAGAAATTAGGAAAACTGTCAACTCAATGAAGGTGAATGACTAGATGTGTTTTAATAACCGAGTCTGGTTCTTTTGGTCTGCAAAGAAACATTTAAAGACAGACCAAAAACAAACTCAGACACAAATGAGTGTGATTTAATTCTTACAGAAAAATCATGTCCATTGAAAAACTACATTACCCATAATTCCTCTTCCAAAACCAAGATTTCACGCCTTGTAAACAGCTGCTTCTGGTTTTCTTGCATGCATCATTTACATTTATCAATTCAGCATTTAAAAAAATTATGCAGGTTTTAACATGACAGTCACAGGAGAAAAAACATCATTTTATACCGAAGTCTGTAGACATATTTGTGTTTAGACCGCTATTCAAAATTCAGTAAGGCTTTTATTGTTTTTAATAATTTATTGCAATTATTTGATCAAAAACACAGTAAAAATTGTGAAATATTATTGCAATTTGAAATAAACGTTTTCTATGTGAATATCTGCTAAAGTGTAATTTATTTCTGTGATGCGCAGCTGCATTTTCAGCATCATTACTGCAGTCTTCAGTGTAATTCTGTAACATTAGAAATGTCTTTACTGCTATTATTCAACACTTGTTTCTATGAATTGTGGGGGGCTTTCCATAGACTTCTATTACTTTTATACTGACCAAAAATATATTTTCTATCCCCTAGTCCTAAATCTACCCCACAATGTAGCATAAAAAAGTACACACACACACACTTTCAGATGAAAATGGCAAATTATTTCACAGCAGGACAAAATGCACAATTTCATCTAAATAAATGAAAGCGTGACTCTCTGACACCAGACACAAACAGCATTTCTGTTTCTGAATGAAGCGCTAAATACGCAAAGACAGAATTATGCTGGAATAGACAGAAGCATGTGTGTGTGTGTTTGTGTGTGTCGTTTAATTTCAATTTCACTGCATTCTGGGAGAAAAGGCAATTGATTTCTGGCTTGGGAGAGAAAGTGATCCGCCGTGAAAGATTCGGCTTTAATTGAGCTTCTGTAGATCACTTCACAAACGAACCGATTCAACTTCTGCAAACTGATTCATCCGTTACGGCCGCAGTGAACGCTTCTGAAATAATTCACTCCTCTTCAGAAAGGAAACGCTGAGTTTTCTTCAGATGAGTTGAATTCTTAACCTTCAGCTTTTCAACTATTAAATATTAAAATCACAGTTCAATGTTACTGCTGTTGATTCTCTCCAAGAGCTGAGATTTTAAAGTAATATTCTAATAATTTAATCAAATTTAAATGTATTTATTGTAATTGTATATATTTATTTGTTAATTTAGTCATTTTATTTATTTAATAAGTAATTCTAATTTTTGATTCTAATTTTTTAAAATAATATAATTAATGTAATAATTTATTTATTAATTTAATAAACACATGACTGAATAAATAAATGATTATATTAAGTGAATAAATAAATTAATAGATGCATTTATTAAGTTAGCATTTAATAAAATCTCCTCATTTAAGTAATTTATTAAATAATTAAATAAAATAATTTTAGTTTTTTTATTTATCAATTAATTCTCAAATAAATAATATAATTAATAATTAATAAATAAAATTATTATTAATAATACATTATTATTTAACGTTATTTATGAAACAGCTAAAATATCTAATTGTTAAAATCAATTATGTTTTATTTCATTATTAACTTTTTATAAAATAAAATAAAACCTCAGTATAGCTGTTAACCAATAAATCTTAAAAACCCCTTCAGCGTCTCAAATATATGACGCTCAGCTGCTAGAGACAATCAGAGAGAATCAAACGTGTGTTCATGAAGAAAACAGGAGTGTTTATACCTGTTGTGAATCTCTGGGTGGTCTCTTACTGGGGTCTTAACCTTAAATCTGAGCAAAAGCACTGGTGACTTAAACATGAGTGAATCAAACACTGCTGTAGGAGCAGATCCATGTGTTTCTAGAGCTGGTGTTTGACTCACAGTGATGCTGGAGCAGGTTTCTACAACACACTACAGCTGTAGACAGATCTGAGAGAAAACATGTGAATATTTCAGCAGTTTCTGCTCAACAACATCAGATCAGATGAGATCAAGTATTCCTGAAGTATCACCGCAACACACACACTCTCAGTCTCACACACACACACACACACGCACGCACACACACACACACACACATACACACACACACACACACTCTCAGTCACAAACACACACACAAACACATTCTCTCTCTCACACACACACACACACACACACACTCTCAGTCTCAAACACACACACACAGTCTCACACACACACAGTCTCACACACACACACACACACACACACACACACACACAGTCTCTCTCACACAGTCTCACACAGTCTCACACACACACACACACACTCAGTCTCACACACACACACACACACAGTCTCTCTCTCACACACACACACACACACAAACACACACTCTCAGTCTCAAACACACACACACAGTCTCACACACACACACACACACACAGTCTCTCTCACACAGTCTCACACAGTCTCACACACACACGCACACACACACACACTCAGTCTCACACACACACACACACACACACTTAGTCTCACACACACACACACACACACACACACACTCTCTCTCTCTCTCTCTCTATCTCTATGGGAAACAAGCTTGATCAATTAAATATCCAATATCTAGATACAATTATTAATTTTTTTAAACACACAAATAATGTTCCATACGTGATATATTGTGCATTTCTATGCATTGTGTGTGTAAATGTAATGTTCATGGACATCATTGTGATCATTTGCTATGAAGCTCTGCATGCAAACACAGCAATGAACGTTACTCACAGAGCACATGAATATTTAATGAGCTCATCACTGAGGCAGCTGCTGATTGGTCGCCTGCTGCTACACAACTCACTGCAACATTCTAACATCGGCTTCACTGTCAACTCCACAAACTCAGATTCACTGGAGTGAAACACTGCTCAGCCCAGGGTTAAGATTTCTGATCTAATTCACACATTTATATGTAACTGAAGGGACCAAAAAATAGGATTATTACTGCTATATATATGTACAGTATATATTTGTTTAGAAACCAACTCATTTTTGCTAAATCAATATAATTTAAAGAACTTCAGGTTTGCTGTTCTTGTTTTGTAGGGCCAATAAAATCTTATTCTGACTATTAAAAAAATAATAATAATAAAAATAAAAATATATAGTATTGTAACAAAGCCTACTGAAAACAGGAGTACTTAATATACCATAAACCCTTCACTTTTTTACATTTTGTTATGTTGCAGCCTGATACTGTAATTGTTTAATTTATTTTACATACCTCATAATGAAAAAGTGAAAGCAGAATTTTAGAAATGTCTGTAAATTTCTTAAAAAGAAAAACTTTATGCAGTATTCATTTAAAGCTAATTTTGAAGCAGCAATTACAGCCTCGAGTCTTTTTGGGTATGACATGACGTGTGTGTGTGTGTGTGTGTGTGTGTGTATTAAACTACATTCAGTTGTTTTAACAACATGAACAGCAGCAGGTTTATTAAGCTGCAGTCACTTTAAGACCTAATGCATGCATTTAATACATGGATATATATCAGATTATCTCCCAAAAATTTACGTTTTTACATGAATACTAGCCGAGATAGTCATTTTGACCAAAATGTATGTGTATTTGACCATTATAGAGAGTTTGACAAGAGACTTTGTGTGTGTGTGCATTAACAGAGTAGTAGTGCATGATTATTTAGAAGTTAAACGATCAATGAATCTGGAAAAACTACATAGAAATAGATGAACAAGATCAACTCAATCAGACTACTCACTAACCAAAACCAAAATAAAACTAACTATTCAACCAGAAAGGACTGTAAAAGAGTGGAGGAAAGACCGAAGATGCATACAGTGCAAGATGTACAGAATCCCACACTCAGAAGAATGCAGAGAAAACAAGAATGCTTTTTAAACCCGTTTAGCTGGTGAAGAGGGTTCTCACACACACACACACACACACACACACACACACACACACACACACACAGTGTTTGGAAGCGCTCCTGAGGCTCTGCCAGCACTCGCTCACACATCAAACAGCAAACGCAGCCATGAACGTGTGTCAGGAGATCAACCGCGGGCCAAACCTGCATCTTATATTAGTGCACTGCCCGCATCTGATTGGACGAACATGCGTGTGATTCACATCACATGAGCCAATGGGATCAAAGTGCCAAACATGGTCGAGAGGGAAAAAATGAAGCCAAGAGCAAAGTCAAACCCCCTGGTTTCTCAAGAACAACATCATTCTGAAGTAAATAATAAAAAGGGTATTCCACAACAATTCAAGAATAAATGATTTAGCATAATTCACGTTTATTGTTTCTCGTCAGACATTTGGTGTAAACGTGCATCTGCAGTCACACTGAGACACATGTATTAAACAATAAATCAATAACTACGGTATATTAACCGCACTTCTGCTACTTGTTGCTATATTTCACCACGATGAATGATTAATATTGATCAGAGGAGGAAATGTCTGACAGCAGATGAAGAGCTGCATGTGTGCCACGAGTCTAACGAGAGACATCAGCACACGCCTGACACACATTACACCACATGGAACGAATTAGACAAAGCTGGTGACGTGCTAATATCTCGAAACTGATTCATGTGTCTATATGAAAGCCATCAGTTTTGTTAATATTGGATTATTAGCTTGCATTGAAACACAGCAATTGTGCATTATTTAAAAAGGCTAAAAACAGACCAAAAAGTCTCCAAAGGACATCACCAGGGGGCAGTTTCATGAAAGAAGTTTACCAAACAAGCCAGGCTTATTTCAGGAAGTCTGACTTACTTTGAACCAAATCAATTGACAATAAATCAGACTAATTGAGACGAACCTGGATTATTTGGCAAACCTTATTATTTCACAAACATCTTAAGAAAGAAATTAAGAAATGCCTAGATAATAATAAACAATCAATTCCACAAAAAAAGTGTTCTTGAATAAGTCTTAATATTTTATAATTATAATATTTTATAATTATATTATTTTCATATTCATGTTCTCAAACATAATAGAGATTGTAAATTTAACATCTAAAATAATTTATAACATTTTAATAATTTACTAAATGTGTAACATGTATATATAGTTTTTTTATTTGTTATATTATAGTAACTTGTTTTTTTTATATTTTTATTATTTTTATTCAGGGCATTTATGTTCTGTTCTCTATAACATAAAATGTAAATTGATGACATCTAAAATAATATTACATTTAATTCTGAATGTACTGCAACACATGTGTAACAGAACTGTAATTGTATAGTGGTTTTTGATAAAGACTGGTAATACTATTGGCTAGTGCTATGTTATATTATAAATTAATTAAATATCTTTATTGTCTGTAGAAAAAAAGAAAAAACAACATTCTTATTAAAAACATAAATTCTTATAAAATGTATCCTTAAGTTAGAAAATATGAAATTGCATTTAAGAATAATTGTAATTTTAAAATCCCGCCCAAGAGCTGAGCATCAAGACTCATCCACACATTCATCTTGCCTCTAATTCTCTTCATCCATATTATTAGGAAAATTACTACTTTCCATAAAGCACAATCTACAGATTTCATAATATTTGGCCAGTGAGATCCATGAGCGATTACAGTTCTCCCAAACCATCCTGAGGTCTAAATGAATCAGAGCACAGTCAATGAGTGATGAGCTCCTGACAGTGACGAGATGAACCACTGAGAGACTCAATACAGACTGAACATGAGCTGCACTCCAGGAGGGGGGAGGGGTTTGGAGGAAGAGGAGGAGGGGAGGAGAAAAGGAGGGAAAAGAGGAGGAGGAGGAAGAAGACATGGAAGTGGAGGAAGAGGAGGGGGGAAGAGTTTGGAGGAAGAGGAGGAGCGGGAGAGGAGGATGAGGAGGAGGAGGGGAAGAGGAGGAAGAGTAGGAGGGGAAGAGTTTGGAGGAAGAGGAGAAGGGGACAAGAAAAGGAGGGAAAATAGGAGGAGGAAGAAGACATGGAAGTGGAGGATGAGGAGGGGGAGAGGAAGAGGAGGTTATGAGGAAGAGGAGGAGGGGAAAGGCAGGAGGAATAAGACATGGAACTGGAGAAAGAGGAGGAAGAAGGGAAGAGTTTGGAGGAAGAGGGGGAGGAAGAGGAGGAGGAGAAAAGGAGGAGGGGAAGAGGAGGAGGAAAACATGGAAGTGGAAGAAAAGGAGGAGGGGGAGAGGAGAAAGGAGGAGGAGGAGGAGGAGTAGTGGATGAGGAGGAAGACATGGAAGTGGAGGAGGGGAAAAGTTTGTAGGAAGAGGAGGAGGGGGAGACAAGGAGGAAGAGGAGGAGGGGAAGAGAAGGAAGACATGGAAGTGGAGGAAGATGAGGAAGAAGGGAAGAGTTTGGAGGAAGATGGGGAGGAAGAGGAGGAGGAGAAAAGGAGAAGGAGGAGGAAGAAGACATGGAAGTGGAGGAAGAGGAGGGGGAGAGGAAGATGAGGTTATGAGGAAGAGGAGAAGGGGAAGAGGAGGAGGAGGAAGATGAGGAAAAGGGAGGAGGGGAAGAGGAGGAGGAATAAGACATGGAAGTGGAGGAAGAAGGGAAGAGTTTCGAGGAAGAGGAGGAGGAGAAAAGGAGGAGGAGGAAGAAGACATGGAAGTGGAGGAAACGGAGGAGGGGGAGAGTAGGATGAATAGGAGAAAAGGAGGAGGAGGAGAGGAAGAGGAGGAAGACATGGAAGTGGAGGAGGGGAAGAGTTTGTAGGAAGAGGAGGAGGGGGAGACAATGAGGAAGAGGAGAAGGGGAAGGAGGAGGAGGAGAGGAAGAGGAGGAGGAGGAAGGGGACAGGAAGCAGTCACCGTCACTGACAGAGACACAGAGAGCGTTTGATTAGCCGTGAGTTATGATAACAATAATGAGACGTAAATATTGATGTGTGTATGGTGTCCCCGGAGGGACAGTGATTCGTGATGTTGATTGTTAAACTGATAATCAGGATCCTCCCCAGAAGAACATCAGCGCATCTTCAGTTATTATTCAGAGCCGCACAACATTATCATGCTGGAAGTCAATAAGCACACTGTATGAAAACACACACACACACACACACACACACTCTCACACACACACACACGCACGCACACACACACACACACGCACGCGCACACACACACACACACACACACACACTTTTTTCTTTCATGGTATGTAAATTATATATATATAACAGAATGTTAATTTATTACATCTAAAATAATTATGTATGAATATCTATTAATTAATTTTAGTTTGTTTTAATACTTAAAATGTCATTACACACACACACACACACACACACACACACATACACACACACACACGTGTGTATAGTGAACTCATTGTCATGTTGAAGAAAGCAGTCAGAGAGGGTTTGAGCTGTGTGAGGACACTGTACACGATGCTCAGTTGGTACTAAAGAGCAAAATATCCCCCGCACATTACACCTCCACCAGCCTGAATAACATATAATACTGTAAAACATTATATGAATGTAAATAATTATTAGATATATTTATCCAGTGTGTGCATAATGAAAGATTGGAGAGAACCTTTATCAATCAAAACATTTGTATGTGTGTTTGTTTGCTTTTTTTCCCAGGTTTGTCTAATTCAGCTTTTATATTGATTTACATTTACATATATATTTATTTATAACTCAAATTGCCAATTTTAGCCCAATTTATTAAAGTCTGGCAGGCGGATGACGAAGAAACTCGACAATCAAACACAAACACAATAAATAAAAGATGGGGTGATGAGAAAACACATGAACGTGAGTCACATTCAAATGAGCCGACACACACACAGCTCATTACACTCAAGTGTGTGTGTGTGTGTGTGTGTGTGTGTGTGTGTGTGTGTGTGTGTGTGTGTGTGTCCAGCACTGTCAGAGAAACAATCATGCATCACCACAATATTCTCTCATAAAACATTCTCTATTATAAAACACAACAGGTTGCATTTTAACTTCAATAACTGGCTTTTACATTAATGTCAAAACAAATAACTGAATCTTTATACTGTATTAAGTTATCTTTTTCTGTACAAAGGTTTCCTCTCTCGTATTTCCCATGCATCCCTGTTCAAAAGCCTCTAGTCGTGATCTTTAGCGTGATCTTTGTTCCAGACCTTCAGCTGTCAATCAAACACTGTTACTCACCTGACATCAACATAAACACATTTTGAGCTCGATCTGACCATAAACGCACATCTGAACAAGCAGCTTTCTTAAACCATTTGTCACCACCAGACATTTAACAGATAAATAAATGCATTTATTTATTATTCATTTATACTTTACATTAAAATGTACATAAGTTGTATATTTATTTATTCCTTTATATATTTTTATATTTTCCAATTATTTTTTATTAATGTTTTTGTATAAATGTTTTAATTTATTTGGTTAATTAAATTGTTAATTTAATTATTTATATTAAAATAAAATATAAATAATAATGTGTGTGTGTGTGTGTGTGTGTGTATATATATATATATATATATATATATATATATATATATATATATATATATATATATATATATAAAATTCAATAGATTATAAATAATTTATAATATATTTATACTATTTTCTAAATATATTATCATATTTCATTTTTAATAATAATAATAATAATAATAATAATAATAATAATAATCATTATTATATTCCTTGTTAGAAACTGTACATTTATATAAGAAAATGTATTTATATTAGAATATAAATAATGTGTATATTTACATCAAATTAAAATCTAATAATGTATATGCTTAAAAAATATTGTATATATTTATATAAAAACAACAAATATTAGAATTTATATGTGTATATGTATAGTATATATTTATTAATTATATCTGAATCCTATTAATTATACAATTAATGTTTTTATTTATTATTTATTTATATCAAAATAAAATATAAATAATAATGTATATATATATATATATATATATATATATATATATATATATATATATATATATATATATTATTTATCATTTTTTTTCATATATTTTATATAAAATATAAGGTATATATTTATTTATTTTTATTAAAATGTAACCAGTGTACATTATTTATTTATAATAAATTATGCAAATGGATTCAGAGAAAGCTAAAAACATAAAATCGGACCAAATGTGTAAGGAGTGAGGACGGTTGTGGCGTGTGTCTCTGTGAGGTCCAGTAGGGTTGGATCTGAACATCGGTCCGTCTCGAGCGGCGCTTTGATCTCGTTAAACCACAGACGTGTTTGGCATCATGACGTGACTTAATCAACAGCGTCTCATAAAAGCCACATCAAAGCAGACGTCTCACACTATAACCCACAGTTCACCGCAGACCGACACACACACACACACACACACACACACACACACACACACACACACACACACACACACTCGCATCGTTCGGATTCCTTCTCACTGACGCTCCACATCCCAGCTTTTCTCAAAATCTGCAGTGGTATTTGCAGCATTTCGTATTGTTTTGCAGTGAAATTATACCACAGACAACATTCTTCTAACATTCTGACTTTTCTGACTTCATGAACCACTGTAGGGCTCCAGACTAACATTTGAGGACACCAGCAGTAAAGAGGGAGTATGTGTTGTTTTTTAAACGCTTTAGTAAAGCCGAGAAACAAAACAAACTTGTAGCCAATCAGCAGTAAGGGGCGTGTCTACTCGTGATAACTCAATAACTTATAAACTTGCCTGTATATAATTACTAAAAACATTATTTTTATTAACTACTTAATTTCTATTTCAGTTTTAGTTATTTTAGCACACAAAGGTAAAGTAAAGGAAAATTATGAATGTTGCAGCTGAGTTAATTTTATTTTGGTTGTTTTATTGTAGTTATTTTGTTTCAGTTTTAGCTTTAGTTTCAATAACCCTAATACACACTATTGTTCAACCATAATGTTTTTTATTTTTTTTTAAGAAATAATTTTTATTCAGTAAGGCTGCTCTAAATGGGTCAAAAGTGACAGTAAAGACATTTATAATGTTACAAAAGATTTTTATTTTAAATAAATGCTGTTCTTTTTAACTTTCTGTTCATCTGTGAATCCTGAAAAAGTAAATTTATCACAGTTTCCACAGAAATATTGTGCAGCACAACTGTGTTCAACATTGATAATAATCAGAAGTGTTTCTCGAGCAGTAAATCATCATATTATTCTGATTTCTGAAGATCATGTGACACTGAAGACTGGAGGAATGATGCTGAAAATACAGCGGAGCATCACAGAAATAAATTACACTTTAACACAGATTCACACAGAAAACAGATGATTTACATTACAATAATATTCCACATTTTTCCTGTATTTTTGATCAAATAAATGCAGCCTGGGTGAGCCGAGTGTATTGTTAAAGTCATTAAAGATGACATTTTGTCACACACACACACACACACACACACACACACACACACACCTCCATCAGCGCTGTAATAGTTCTGGGTGTCATTATGAGGAACAGGGCGCTGCGGAGAGATACAGCACTGAATACAACGAGCTCATCTTCTTCCCGCCGTGAGGAATGAGCAGGGAATTAAACCAACATTAGCCCTCGTCTGATTCTCTTTGTCTGAGCTGCTTTAATTGAAGAGAACTGCTGTGACCTTCACGACACAATTACATCTCCATCGCTGCGATTACACACACGTCACTGCTGCTGTCCCACAATTCCCCACTGCACCCGACAGTCACATGCATCACAACACTAATGTAACATCAATCAATAAGTGCTGTCAAACCATTAATTTCAAAATAAAAGTTTTTGTTTACATGATATATGAGTGTGTACTGTGTTTATTCATTATGTATATATAAATACACACACACATGCATGTGTATATTTAAGAATAATATGTTATGTATATTATGCATATGCATTGTAATTTTCTTGTTGTTCTGTAAAATAAAATAAAAATGTATGGAAATAATAATTACTCTACAACAGCTCTGTGTGTTCAAACTGGTGTCTGTAATATATTCTAATGTTTTAAAAGACATGTCTTCTGCTCAACAAGAATGCATTTATTTGTACAGTCAAAGAAATACAATAAAATAAATTAAGTAAAATTTTGTGCTTTTTTTAAAAAATTTAATTAATTAATTAATATTATTAATAATAAGTGTCACAATAGGTTTACATGGGGAAAAAAATATTTTTTTTGTAAAAGGAATTACAAATTTAAATATTTTCTATTATAAAAAAATAGAATGAATGAATGAATAAATTAATGAATAATTTAATTTAAATGTAACATTTTTATTTAATATAAAATAAATGAATATATATATATATATATATATATATATATATATATATACATGCCTAATAAGCAAATAAAAACTATTTACAAGTTTAATTATTTTAAAATGTAACTAATTTAAACATAAAGAAAATAAATTATATAAATATATTTTGTTGTTTAAATTTTTTTTTATAAATTAAAGAAAGTAATACTGTATATACATTAATATTTTAAAATAAATAAATATATGATTAATTAATTTTTTTATTTAATATAAATATTTTAATTTGGTGCTGGACACTTTCATTTTTATATAAAAGTAAATAAGCAAACGTCAAGTCATAAAAATATATACATAATTATTTACATTTTATAATAAATAACCATGTGATTATTTATATTTTAATTTCATATCAAAACTAAATTTATAATGAATACTAAAATAAAATATTGAATTTTTTATTTTACATAAAAAAAAAAAATGCATATTAGCAACATTCATATTACATTAGAAACATAACGTGTGATGTATTTCTGTGACGTGTTCCAGCAAAACTTCTGCGTGAGAAAGAGACATGAGACAGAAACAGAAAACAGCAGAAATAGTCTTTGACAGACACAGAGAGACAGAGGAAGAGCGTTCGAGCTCCT
>NC_039250.1:1143782-1175407 GCF_003368295.1 Carassius auratus
ATGCATCTAACTCCGGCAGGTGGGGTGAGGTGGGTGGAGCTTAGTATAATAAAATCACAAAAATAAGTCTTCATGTTAAGAAAGAATTGTACACAAGCATTTCCAAAACTGTCCAAAGGTTATTTAAAAATAAAGCAATTCACAAATTATTTTATGACAAATATTTTTACTGTCTTGTACTCATTTATTTAGCCTACAAATTAAAATTATAAAAAATAACTTTATTTTTATTTGTATCATTATTATATATTATTAAACAGGTTATGCATAAGAATCTTTTATCCAAAATAACTTACAAAAGAGGAAAAAATTACTCCAGAGTCAGTCACAATGCCAGGTTTATTGCACAATAATAATCAAGTGCTATTATAGATTATCAGCAATTGAACAAGATTTTAATGCGCATCTTTCTTATTAAATCTTTGTATTCCACCTCGTACTACACTTGATAGAGAATCACTTAAGACACTTTGCTGTAAACCTATTCCACATAATAATATTCAATAAAACTGTATGTTAACACGTAGGAGTTTGCTGCATGAATCCGTGAGTACGGTTTACAAATCCGAGGGAACGGATTGCGAAAGCGTGCGCACGGATTATGAATTCGTGGGTACGGATTCAAAAACCGAGGGTACGGTTTACAAAATCTAAGTGCACGGATTGGAAATTCGTGGGCACGGTTTGTTAATCCGTGGGCACGATTTGTTAAATCGAGTGAACAGTTTATGAATTCGTGAGTACGGTTTATAAACTGAGGGGACGGATTGCAAAACCGTCGCCACGGATTGCTTTTTTTTCTCCTACAGGTGACGTCCCGGGCTCCGTATACGGACATCACCGCAGCGAATGGTGCATTTACGTTATAGCCGCGGATATGAGACCTTACTCTGTAGTGGAAAACGCAGGTTTTAAGAACATGCTTAATGTAATTGAGCCCCATTACAATATTCCTTCACGAGCCCATTTCAGACAGACCGTAATTCCTGCTTTGTTCCAAAAAACATAAGCCCAAATAGAGAACCAATTGAGTAAAAACACACTAAATATAAAGAGTTATAGAGTTCCATATAAAAAGAGTTACATCTTTGTATTTGTTCATAACCACTACAACAATATTACATTTAATTTTTTAAAAAAAATTTATAAGGAGCTATTTTTGTTTTATACAGTATGCTGCTAAGAAAACACCATAGAAGATGGGTAAAGAATAGCTCCATCATTGTTCAATGTAAAAAAAACACATACTTTGTTAGTTTTAATAAATAAAACATTTTTTAAAAAATCAAGGAAATTTATCTGCCAATTTTTTCTTTTTGCTGTATCTAAAACGTACCGAACCGTACCGAACCGAACCGTGACATCAGTGTATTGAACCGAACCGAACCGTGAATTTTGTGAACCGTTACACCCCTAATATATATATATATATATATATATATATATATATATATATATATATATATATATATATATATATATATATATATATATATAATTTGCTTGCTTACATGCATCATTAAAGAATATAATAATTAATTAAATGACAATATTTATTTATTAAATATTAATCCATGCATATTATTTCATTTTATTTTTAAACAAATTAATAAATGTAATTAATTACTTAATATGTATTTACATTTATTTATAGATCAACAAATTAGAAAATAGATAAATAAATGTTTTAATTTAATAAGTGTTCATTAATTAATGTTTTTAGTCATTTATTAATTAAATCATGTACTTATGATAATTATATACTTATTTATTTAGCCATGTATTTAATAAATAAATGTAATAATAATGTATTCATTTTGTTCATTATTCATTTATTTCATAATAAAATATATGTATTTTAATGGATTTATTTACATAATTCATAAATGCATAAAGATAAATACATAATTTTTATTTATTCATTTTATTATTCATTAATTTAGACATTCATTGTTTAAGCAAACAAATATACAAAGAAATGACACAAATGTATTTATTTAGTCATTTAATAAACTGATGAATAAATATATACATTTATTTAAAAATGTCTAAATTTATTTAAATATAAAAAAATTATAATAAATAAATTAAAATAAACATTTGTTTTAATAATTTAATAATAATATAATAAAGATAAATGTACACATAAGCAAATAAATAAGTAAAAAATATTTAGTCATAAAAGTATTTATATATTTAGTCATTATCCATAAATAAATATATCAATAATTAAATTAATGTCAAATAAATTAATAGTAAAATAAAAATATTATATCTAATTCATTAATTTATTGTGACCATTGAGAACCTAAGAGAACTGTAAATATGTGTGTGTGATGTTAAATTATTGAAATAATCATTTAAAATCTGAGGGTTTGGTAATGACAGCACGGTGAAGAAAAGGTTTGCATGACCATCACCGTCCCGACACTACACAACACATATACATATTTATCAAGTGGGTTAAGCATGTATTCGCTGAGTTTCGCTCAATAGCGCTCCTATTCAAGACTGGGTGGCAAAAAGCGTGTTTGTTTTCTTTATTTTATAAAAGCACAACATTTATGTAGGTTTAACGTTTAAACATTGTTAACTGTTTTAGTGCATCTATAGATTTTATTTTAGGCAAGTAGTGATGATTTGAGGAGGCTAAATTCATCATACATATATGATTAGCTTACTGTCTGCCGCTGTATACTTTACAAACAAAAAAAGTGATTTTTATAAATTGACTTACAAAAAGGCAAATAAAAAACGAAACAAAATATAATCACTTTGCAATTACATCAAATCTGAATATATTTTAATAGCTGAAACAGTAGTAGGCAATAAGCTGTTTTGGGAGAAGGGGGGATAAAAAACTGTCTCGTGTCGGTAATTCTGATAAGCTGTTGGACACGGTTCAGGCTTGGGCCTAAATTTGAGGCCTGTGCAGGGCTCTAGGGTGAAGGTTTTACAGCACTGCTGTTCTGACATTATAGAGGAACATGATCATAAAGCAAACACACATCATCCATCGCTCTCACACTAATCACATTCAACATGTCAAATCATTTGACATTAAACCCCCCAAGAATCTGAGACTAAAAAACAACACGGTAGAGATGTTAAAACACTTCAATCTTACACTTCTATTTTCCATCTACAAAAGGTTTGCTATGAAATATATCCTACAGTTAAAGTAAAAACATGTATCTGCTGTGGAAGGACACGCATCCAATCCAAACCGTTTGAGATCCCAGACCTGGGAATTATGGGACGGGACTCATATATAAGAGGCAAGTTAGTGTGTAGAGGCCAAATACAGCAGATCCTGTCAATCTGACCATCGGTGTGTGTTTAAAGGCAGATCTCCAGCCCGAGTTCAGCAGGTTTAAACTCAATCGAGTGCATGTCTCTAATAATGTTCTGTATCTGTGTGAATGAGGGCCACAGTTTCATCAGACGAAACACAAACTCGTTTGCACGTCAATATATGAGCATGTGAACTTCATCCCCACAGCTGCTCTTAGTCACTTAGTAGTCAAACACACACTGTATTAAAAAAAAATTAGAGAAAGGGGACCATACTCAAAAATTCAGGCAACTTCTCAAGTTAAGAACTAGAGACTGTCGACTATGGCTGTCACTTTTAGTTCGAAAATCGATTGCACAATATATCGGACCAACCAAAAAAAGTTTCAAAAATGAAAATAGGGAATCGATTTTTACCAAATACCTGTACCTGATTGTCCCTGGGACATCAGTGCGATCGGAGCACGTCTTCTCAACAGCTGGACATATAGTGAATAAAAAAACGCCCTACTTTGGACCCCGAAAATGTTGATCGACTTGTTTTTCTGTCCAATAAATTTGTAATAGCTGCCTAGTGCCGCCTAGCCTAAGTGTCGTTTACGTTCAATAAAAATAAAAATAAAAACACACATTGCCTGTTTCTCAAGTCCATTTAAAGTTAAATTTTTTGAACAGTTGTTTGAAATGGATTGAATCATTAATTAAAATAATCTTGGAGATTTTGGAATTGCCTAAATCATAAATGAAGCCGGTTGTTTTTCTTTTGTCATGGCAGCCGTCCCCTCTGCATATATATTTTTTTGAGAATGTTTCACTCCTGTTGCTGTTTGTTATTCTTCACGAAACTTAATGCCAATAAAATAGAAATATTGCTGACTTGTGCGTTTCCAGCGCTTTCTTTACGTTCCTCCATTATTTGACGTTGAAAAAGGAAAAGGAAACGTCTTTTTTTTTAGACATGGAAAATCTATTTTACAATCGATTCAATGAACACTTATGTCTTAAAAATCGAAAATGATTTTTTCACAAACGTGACAGCCCTACTGACCACTTAAAAACTTTAGTTCAGCTACTGAATAAAAGTCAGTCTACTGATTTTTAAAAGATCTGTCAGATCATCTAAAGGTTATTTAGCATTTAGCAATGATCATCCTCTTCAACAGTCCTCTTTCTTTTAGATATTTTTATTTTTAAAACCCATCTGTTTGTGTGTGGGTTATTGTGCTTTTGTAAAACACTCCAATAATTTTTAATTAATGTAGAAAAATAATTTTTTACAGTGAAAAGCTTTTCTACTCCCATAAAAATACAGTAACACTATTTTACCATTTTATACTATAATGTATTCACAAAGTATGAATAATATTATTCATTCATATTTAAATTTATACAGTTCTGTCGTGGTGCATATTATTTACTTTACATTTATGCATTTAGCAGACACTGCGACTTACAGTGCATTCAGGCTAACACTGTTTACCTAACATGTGTTCCCTGGGAATCGAACCCAAAACCTTTTGCGCTGCTAATGCAATGCTCTACCACTGAGCCACAGGAACACCGGGAATATTATTTGACAACATTAAAAACATTAAAAAGTATTAGTGATCTATTAAAATGTATTTTGATATGTTATGTATTAATTATTTTAATAAAAAAATAGAGTAACACTTTAAAACAATGGCAAATTTATTAGCATTAATTAACTACATTAGTTAAAACTAACATTGAACAATACTATGGCATTCATCAACCTTAGTTAATTTTAATGTCAACAAACGCATTTTAAAATCAAGTTCTATCTGACAACACTAATGCACTGTGAACTATAAACAAACGATGAACAACTGTATTATCATTAACAAACATTAACAAGGATTAAATAATGTAAAAATGCACTTATTTTCCAGTTTATTACATGTTAAACTGCTCTTAAACTCTACTGTATGAAGCGCTTTAGAAATAAATGTGACTTCATAACATTAAATGCAAGTGTAGCGCAATGCAAACATAATTCGCAATGCATTTAAAGTACGTTACGTACTCAACGCTGTCACAAGGAATTAGCTTAATCTGTCCTCTTATAGTTGGTTTGCAGTTTCTTGCATTCTGAGTTTATGTAGTAAATTAATATGCATTTTCCATCATATCTGAATAACAATGGAAATCTAAAGGAAACTATCGCCCCCTAGAGTTTGGAGGTTGGTTACTGATACTGACGTACTTGATTCTGTCACACTCAGATTCTCATTCATCCCTGACATTTAAAGGACAAATAAGAAACAGTTAATAAGCTCTAAAACTTTTGCGTTTCAGCACAAATCTCCAGCGAGACGCCACGCTTCAAACCTGCAATGCCTTTAATTTACTTTTCTCTTACAAATTGGTTTCTCGGTCCCTCTGTGCTCAAGAACCCCAACAAACTCTCTTTGTGTGAGATTCCGTATGGAAATAAGCCAGATTCTGGCTTTCCGAAAGAGCAAAAGAGTTTTAATAAGCAATTAAAACCTTCAATAGGAGCTCCTAATTAAAGGCATGTTAAACAAACAGTTATGAATACAGAAGAAATATTGACAATGGTTTAGGTGCCGCAAGCTCACCAGGGAAAACCTGAGCTTATTAGAAAGCATGAAATTAATTTCACATCGGTCTGAGAGAAATCCCTCGTGTGTCGCTATAATGAATGGACGCATTCTTTTAAGACGAGAACACCAGTGAGAAATGACAAGCAGTTCCTCAATTATACCTGAACAAATCCACTTACATCTGTGTATATGTATATATATTTATATTTAACAAATATATAAATGTGTGTGTATATATATATATATAAATACAAATATTTTGTTATGATACACTAAATAACTTAAAATGTTTGAGGTCAGTATTTTTTTTTCTTTTTTTTTTTTTTTTAAAGAAATTAATATTTTTATTTAGTAATGATGTGATACAGTGTGGGGGGGGCTTAGTAAAAACTTACATTTTTTGAAAATTATTACATTTCTATTGAATATATGCAGTGTACTTTATGTATATTTATAAAACAATTTAAATAAAATGTTATCAATATTAAACTAAGTTTGTTTGCTTTTTTTGTGTGCTTCATGTGCAATTAAAAAAATCAAAAAAATTCTGATCAGACACAATATGGTTTTAGTCGAAAACGTTTTCGACTCTTTTACAAAAAGCTCTTAATGAGACGCTGTGCTTTAATGTAATAACACAAAGCAGCTACCAGAAGACTTATTGCATTCATAGAGGGATGTTTGTCCTTCATTAAATCAGCTCTTTCAGTCTCACAGAGGATCAGAAGTTTGTGGGATGAAATATCGAGCTGCGATTCTCCAGATAACAACAGTAAATACAGCATATGATTCATTCGCTGGGAATGCGTGCGATCCAAGCCAAGAACGCCAACGCCTCGTATTGAGAAATCATCCGCAGATAAGAAAGGATTCCCTCGACTCGCCTCGATAAGAGAAGTGTGAACGTCTCTTGTGTTCTGGGAGGTTTGGCAGTGTTTTGGTTATTTATCACGACACATGGATCTGGTTACGATACACAGCCACACATTCATCAAACACGCCTGAGTGCCTTCAGCATGTCAAACGCTTGTGTAATTTGGCAGCGTTTCGTGCATATTTCATTTCTTCGTTAGGATGCTTTCTGAAATTCAGTGATTCACGATATCATGGGATCGAACATCCTCCCGTCTAATATAGATCGGTCGTTTAGTATGATTGAGTTCAGGGAACGTTTGAATCAATTTTTTCTTTGGCATCGTCGGACGAGGCGTTCATCAGTCATATAGAGTTTTGATTAGTATTCATGTATTGTTTAACTGCATTGCACTCAATTCCAATACAGTCCTCGGCTCTTAATGAAAGCAGAGAGACTCGTTCGCTGTTGAAATGAACAGAATGGATTTGATTTTGAAGTGGATCGTGACTCTAGATACTAATGTCCTAAAATGAGAAAATATGTAAAAATATTTATCTACAAAACTTTAGTCAAAATTGTATTATGTTTACAATATTATACTCATATAATACATAAGTGTTCTCACCTGGAAGAGATGCAGAACATATTTTAAAAAAAAATATTTTAATAAATGACGATTTTAGTAAGAGAGCAAAACTATTTTCAAATGCTTTAAGAATCTCAAAATAAGATTTTTACATGTATTTTTTTATATTTAAATATATATATATATATATATATATATATATATATATATATATATATATATATATTAAAACACGTGCGTGCTTTAATAAATAATAATATAAATAATAAAATTTACAGAAACTTCAAGTAATAAATATTTGATACTAATATAAATTCAGACAATTTTACAAGTGAATTTGACACTGAAGGGTACTCCACACAAAGCATTTCATATCTCTTAAAAATTCATTAATTAATGAGGTTTATTTTGACCGTCTTGAAGCATGCATGTGTAAAGTTATTGCTCTTTTTTTTTTTTTTTTTTTACAAATATTACTTTAAAAAGTGATCTATTTGTCATGTTTCAATGGTTCATCCAAAGGCGTACATATTCATGTTTAACAACAAAATTCAGTCCCAAAAATATGTGAGATATAGCTAAAAGGCTGAATATATTTTACAAAAGTTATATATATATATATATATATATATATATATATATATATATAGCTTCACTTAGTTGTACAGAAAGTATTTTTGACACTAATATGTAGTTCTCAAACATACCAGGGTCAAAATGACTCCAACACGAAACATGTTATATTTCTTAAATAAATACATATAAAAAATTTGGGAAAAATGAATGGCATGTATTTTGAGGTTCTTAAAGCATATGCAAAGTTTTGTTCACATACTAAACTCTGTGCATTTTTTAAAAATCATCTATGCATCTCTTCCAGGTGAAACACCCATGTGTTATGAGCTGAAGTGATGAAGAAAAAGCAGTCCGTCTCTCTGAATGCAAGTTTTAAGAAGCGCTTTACCTTATCACATTAGCTGTTTGCTTAGCAGAGCCTCTCATTCAGAGCAACTCAAACAGCTTTCACACTCGAGCCGTTTATACAGCTGGAGAAACCCAGCTAAGTGCCGCTCTCCAGGGCTTCCATCGGGAAACACACAGCACTCACGCTCCAAAAGCATCCTTCATTTAGTCGCGGTGCAAATCAAAACATCAGAGCGAGGAAAGGATGGGCTGATCCAGTGGTGAGGGTCAATGAGAACAGCACAGTCTGAGAGCTAGAGCTTCATCCAAACTAAACCCTGAATCAAGACAATCAGAAGCACCAGACATCACTCTGCATTAACAAACACATCCGAACATTTATTCCCACCGATTTTCTCACACGTCCTCATCTCCACTTTCAGACCTCTATCATTTGCTTTGTTCTGAAACCGAGACTGAAATTATTACAATGTTGCAGTTTCTATTTTGTTCAGTTCACTTTTCAAAAACTAATTTTTAAATGTAACGAAAATGTTTTTAAATGTAACGACAATGTAAAATATAAATAAATAAGAACAGGAATTCAACTGTATTATCTATATCAATGCTGGGAAACTATTAACATTTTTAATCGCGATTAATCGCATTATTGTATGCGATTAATCGCAATTAATTACATTGCTACATTGTTGCACAAAACTAATAATGCATTCAAAAGTAGAGTATTGCAAACTTTTTTTTAATTTAAAAGTACTGCTATATGAAAAAAAGTATATATATACTGATAAAAGTTAACACGATATTTTAAGTCAACAGTACTTAAGGTTATGCAAACTTAAAATCAACACACTACTTTATTTAGAAATTGTATTATATTATTATAATTATATATATATATAGGGCCCTATCTTGCACCCAGCGCAATTGACTTTGTATACCGACGCATGTGTCATTGATATTTTGCACCCACGCAAAGCGCTCTTTTCCCTCCACAGAAGCACGTCGCTAAACTAGTGAATGAACTTGCGCTCCCTGGGCGGTTCAGCGCAAAAAAGGAGGCGTGTTCCGGCGCAAACAATCCCTGGTGCTATTTTGCTGTTCCATTAAACAATTGCGCCACTGACCAGAAAAAACCTAGTCTAAAGTCAGTGGCGCGTTGTTCATTATGATATTTTAAGGGCGCAAGCTTGACCATAATGTATAGCGTGCACAACGCGCATACACTTTGCTCATGTAATCTACACAGATGCAACAGTTATTTTTGCAAATCATAAATTGTTACACTAAAAAAATATTAACACATGAGATGACGGAAATCATTGTGGTGTGCCACGAAGATGTGAAAAAATAGGCATAAATCTAGCTTACAAATTATTCAGGCTAATTGTAGTAATTAAGGATCAGACCTGTTTGGGACATCTGACAAATTGGTTTGTCCGTCAAGAACCAGGAAAAAAAATCGATGAAACAATTGTGGCTATTTCCTCCCACGCCTGTTTAACCGACGCTATTTTGGGTGGGTTTCTCCCATCCCCATACAACACAACTTCTCTGTCTTTCACTGCTCTTACAAGAACATCAGTCTCCTCGGCTGTGAACCGCTCCTGGCGTGCGCCTGGTAAATACGCCATAATAATAGCAATCCATAATGGAACTTGCGCACCTGCTTTTATAAAGGGAATGTTGGATGACGCTCTGATTGGTTTATTTCACGTTACGCCCAAACCACACCTATGAATAATGAAGCTACTTCAGACCAACCCATTTTAGATTTGCGCCGGGCGCAAGAGCCATTTATCCCGCCGGGAAAATAGCAACAGCGCCGAGACCCGCCCACAAACTTACTTGCGCTTCGCGCTTTGACACTTGCGTTTCAAATCGTTAAAACATGGCCCATAAAGTATTATATACATATTTACTACATAAAGATTTACATCTATGTAAATTATTATTTTTAAATATTACATAATATTCTCAACAGTTAGGACTCCAAAGCAATATTTTATATTTATTTATTTTTTCTTTACAGAGTAAGGAAGGTCCTTGTATTAAAATAGATTAAAATGAGTCCAAAGCAGAAGAGTCCAATATCAGGTGTCATAAAGCCTGGTGTGATCCAAGACTGGTTGAGCGTCAGCGCTCATGAATCCAGTGTTATAAAAGTCAAATTAATCAGTGTAAATTACAGCATGTTCTCAGCCTGACCTACAGAACTTCTCCGACCCAAACCTGTAATCAATCAGTGCTTCATGAAGGGTCAGGGGTGAAAATCCTCAGCTCCAATAAATCCAGAAATCATAAAACAATGGCACTGTATCTAGGGCGGACTGTAAATTCAATATTGTGTTAACGCCTGCGGCGGCTGTAAATCCATACGTTACAGCAGAAATATCAACATCATCCTCACATTCTCCAGTCAGACGCTGATTCCAGCAGAACTGAAGCGGATGAAATAACATTAGTCCAAGTTATTCATCGTCACACGTGTGATTTATATGCAGGAGGATCAGATACAGATTCTCACGAAACCGCCGTTCCACCAAAACATCACGAATGTGAAGCATTAAACGGCGCTTCTCAACATTTATAACTCCAACGCCTCACATCATCCACAAAAACATTTCACTTTTATACTCAAAAACTTATTTTTAATTTACAGAATTAGGTGTCCATAAATTAATATGGATTCCATTAAGATTCAAATGAGTCTAAAATCTAAAAGCATATATATATGTGTGTGTGTGTGTGTGTGTGTGTGTGTGTGTGTATTAATAATTTCAACTTGTTTTTTATGAATTTAATCCAAAAATATAATAAAGGCAAAATTAATTTAATTAAATCAAATCAACAAAATTAAATCTATCTATATTTTTTTTATTAATTTAAAAAGTAAAACTCAATAAGGTAACTCCCTTAACTCCAAGTAAGTTTACTCTAATAAAGTTACACAAAATACATTTTAGATGTTAATACTTCAGGACACATTCTCTTCTAATGAAACATTGTGAAAAGTAATGATATAAATACTTTTTTAATTAACTGAAATAATGCAAAGTAAACAAAATCGATCAGCTATTGATAAGCGAAAAATACATTTCAATCAAATTTAATTTACTCAATTTAAAAAAAACACTCATTATCCAGGAGAACAATAAGGAACTAGAGAAACTATCAGTGACTCTTGTGAGTCTCAAATGGTCGTTTTCCTTCCTCTTTGGAGTGTTACAAGCTGTTTGTGAATAGATAAGATCCAGAAAGTTGCAAAGACGAAAGTCTCAAACCCAAAGAGATATTCTTTATAAAAGTTAAGACTTGTCCACACCTCCCTAAAACATAAAATAAAGCTGGACAGTTCCATCTTTGCAAGAACAGTCTGGGCTTCTGACTCACAGTCTGTAAGGATGTTTTCATATTTAAAAGATTTGCCACTGATGATTCAAACACATGTTTTGAGCAGTGTAGGGTAGTGCTTTTATACATATTACTCCACTAAACTAATAATACATTGCATTGAAATTTGTGCTTAGTTTTTAAAAATTCTGCTAAAATAAAAGGCAAAATTTAAGCAGCAATATGACAAAGTGCATTTGTTATTATAGATATAGTTGATGCATCTCAATAGTGTGTGTATATATGTGTGTGTGTGTATGTGTGTGTGTGTGTGTGTATGTGTGTGTGTGTGTGTGTGAGAGAGTGTGTGTGTGTGTGTGTGTGTGTGTGTGTGTGTGTGTGTGTGTGTGTGTGTGTGTGTGTGTGTGTGTGTGTGTGTGTGTGTGTGTGTGTGTGTGTGTGTGTGTGTGTGAGAAATAGTGTGTGTGTGAGAGAGAGTGTGTGTGTGTGTGTGTGTGTGTGTGAGAGAGAGAGAGAGTGTGTGTGTGTGTGTGTGTGTGTGAGAGAGAGAGAGAGTGTGTGTGTGTGAGAGAGAGAGAGAGTGTGTATGTGAGAGTGTGTGTGTGTGTGTGTGAGAGAGAGAGAGAGTGTGTATGTGAGAGAGAGTGTGTGTGTGTGTGTGTGTGAGAGAGAGAGAGAGTGTGTATGTGAGAGAGAGTGTGTGTGTGTGTGTGTGTGAGAGAGAGAGAGAGAGAATGTGTGTGTGTGTGTGTGTTTGTGTGTGTGAGAGAGTGAATGTGTGTGTGTGTGTGTGTGTGTGTGTGTGTGTGTGAGAGAGAGAAAGAGAGAGAGAGAATGTGTGTGTTTGAGTGAGAGTTTGTGTGTGTGTGTGTGTGTGTGTACCTGTCGTTGATGGTCCAGTTGAGGCAGAGGTTGAGGGAGGTCAGGTTCCTGCACTTTCTCACCACCTCCATCACCGTCTCGTTGTTGAGCTCAGAGATGTGCCGCAGGTCCAGACTGCTCAGGTGCTGCAGCTGCACACACACACACACACACACACACACACACACACACACACGGTCAGCACGTCCTGTGAAGCACATTAGTCACTGAACACTTCTAAAGCGTCCCATCATCATCTCTGTATGACTGTGTTTGACCTCGACTGAATCAAATGAAGCGTCTCACCTGCTCTTTCTGGACTAGAGTGCAACATTCGAAATACAATAAAGTACAACAAACTCTTAAATCAAAACAGAAATATGATTTTTGCTTGATGTGTAACCCCCTTAAAATGTCACTCATCCTGCTAAATAAATAAATGGATAATGTTTGTGCTGATTTCCAGTAACAAATATCTAAACATTCTTACATCAAGACAGAAAATTACTTAAAATGTAGTCTTGCTTTATAAATAAATAAAAATCGTATTTCTTTCTTTAGTTATAATTTCTTCTTTACTCATTATAATAACTCAAGTTACCAAGTGAAACCAAGTTTTCTTCTCTTATTAATATTGTCTTAAACACATTTAATTCCTCAGAGTATTAAGGTCAGTCCTATATGTGATCTAAAGGTCTCTGGCGAAGGAAATGTGTTTGCTTTACACTAGTATTAATTATTAAAGCAGCATTGATTATTCTGGCCTTCATTATCTGCAGAAGGTGAAACAAATTAAAAAAACCTCCAGCGTAATTTGACGTTGTGTCCAATCTGGAGCTCGACCTGAAATGAGTTTAATGAGATTTCTATTATTTATTTACACCCGGGCTGTTAAAGTCTTTCTTATTCTTCCAAACGCAGATATAGCATGATTCTTCATCGTACGGGAACACGTGACGACTTCAGACGGAGGAAATCTCCTTCAGTCTGTTTATCCAAAATACAACATTAATGCATGATGCGCTGGGAAAACTGAGAGATTTGACGCATGATGCACATTAAACAGCACAAAAATCTCATAAATCTGCTCTCTCCTGAAACTGAAAACTCACACTATTTTTTTCCATGCATGTTATAGTTATTTTAGAATCACTGAAACATTTTTATTAATATTTTGAAATGACGAAACCATTTATTTCATATTTTCTGTTTTCACTTTCATTTAAGTTAGTTTCAGTAATTTTGTTTTCGTCATTTTTATAATTTTTACTATATTTCTATATGTCTATATCATTTTTATTAATTTGTATTTATTACTATATTGTTTTTGTTAAAATGTTTAAATTAATTTATATATAATATATACAATTTTTATTTTTTGTTATTGTCTACAAAGTTATAAAATTGTATTTCTTAGTTTTATTAGTTTAGTGCACAGTGTGTTCTTGCATATGTAATGAATAATGTTAATAATAATAATAATAACAATAATTATTATTATTTTAGTTTATTTGTTTTTAGTTACTTTATTACTGTATTTCTTCAAAATAAAATATTTTTCTTCATATATATATAGATAGATAGATAGATAGATAGATAGATAGATAGATATAGATATAAAATGTACATTACTAATAGCTTAACTATAATGTAAACAATTAATTAATGCATGGTTCTTTTTTAATGTTCTGACTTAAGATTTGCATAAAAAAAGATAAACAGAAATATTATGAAAAAACGAATACAATTAAAAACTATAATAGTCACTAAAATCGAATTAAACGAATCTGGTCATTACGTTTTCCTCCGTTTAAGAGAGCCGTATACAAATTAAAATAAGATAAAATTAGGCGAAAATTTTGAAATTAAAACTTATTAAAATGACTAAAACCAAAATTAAAATAAATGTAAACTAAATAGAAAAATATTAAAAATAAAATGAATAAAAATTAAAGCACATTAAAGGGTTAATTCACCCAAAAATGTAAATTCTGTCATTAATCACTCACCCTCATGTCGTTCTAAACCCATAAGTCCTTTGAACATCCTCAGAACACAAATTAACAGAGATATTTGTTAAAAATAATTAAACGACAGAATTATCATTTTTGGGGTGAACTAACCCTTTAAAATAAATTAATACATTGAAAATGAAAACTATCTCAAGTATCTAGTATCTCAATGATATAAATAACTTATGATGGGTAGAGAAGCAGCTAAACGAGACCCAGCACGGTTTCCAAACACTTGATCATATAAACCATCAGCGTTAGAAGATGAAACTAAAGCAATCCGCTCACGAAGTTTCCTCAGTTTGAGAGAGTCACCGTCTCACATCAGATCTCTTCAGGGCTTTATAAATATAACCCACACCTGAGAACGGCCTGAAGCTTTGATGATCTGAATAAAAACTGTCCCTCTGGTGGAGAAGCCACTAAGTGAAATGGAAATGTGTGTCCAAGGAGAGACGGAGCTGGGACTTCATTTAAATAACTATTGCCAGCAGCCGAATTGTATAATGTAATGATATCTTTAGAAACTCTCGCTGCTGCAGAACTAGAGTCAGCCGTCACAGTCCTGAAGAAAGTTTAGATAGAGATTCGCTTCAGGAACCAGCAACTCAAAACACATCAACTGAATCAGCTACAGAACACTGACAAATGATTCCTTTGAACTGAATCTTTAAAATGATTCATGCGTAAATGACTCACGCAGTCTGAAGCATGGAATGCCTGGAAGACCTTTAATATTAACTTAAACTAAAATGATCAAAAATCCTCTTGACCAGTTGAAATAAGGAGAAATAAAATACAAATATTAGATGAAAAACTTAAAATGTAAAACTTAACTAAACTTCAATTGAAAACAGAAAATATAAAAATACAAATTAATAAAAAATATTCTATACTTTATACAAATATATTTTTTAAACAAATTAAAAAAAAATTACTTAAAACCTTAAAGCACTAAAACTAAATTAGAATGTTTAAATAAAAATTTTACAAAAACAAATACAAAAAAATATAAAAAAAGAAAAAAAGCACATCAAATAAATGATGCGCTTTTCAGCAGTTTTCAACAGATATAACAATATTATATTATATTATATTATATTATATTATATTATATTATATTATATTATATTATATTATATTTGATAAAATTAGATTAGATTATATAACAACAAACATTACAACATTTGGACTTTGAGTTATAATATTTAATATTCAACATTATAATTAAATATTATATAATGATAAAATCAATATATAGATGACAGAAGCATGTTGGATATAATTTGACAGAATTTTAGGTTAGTTTGTGTCTCCAGAAGACGCGGGTGAGGACAAATTGGGCCAAAAAAGAATATCATAGTTTCCATGCAGGCAATTACTGCTGCGCCGGTGAGCTGAGGATAACTTTCTCTCATTAGCATGCTAATGTGCAAACAGCAGGGTGTGCTGGATCTTCAACATTTCATGATTCACCTCATTACACAATAATGAGATTTTAAAGTGAAGGCAAAATAAAAAAATAACTTGTCTTTGTGAAGTTGAATCAAAGCGGCTCATTAGCAGGTGAGTCGCTTCGAACGTAACGATTCACTCGTACATCTCTTACCCGGGTGAGGTGAATGACGCCCTGAGACGTCACAGAGCAGCCCATGAAGCCCACAAACTGCAGTTCCGGACAGTTCTCTGCAAACGCCTGCACCGACTTATCAGTCACCTGAGAAACACAGAGGAATAAACACGCGTCAAAACACAGACACGATCTCCTCAACATTGCATGCATTATGTTTTCCCTGTAACTTAGACTTGGAGCAGTGCTGGCAACACAGGGGATGTCAGACGAGCGAACGAACAAACAAACAAACGAATGCATGAATGTTCAAACGCACGAACGAATGAATGAACGAACGCACGCACGAATGCATGAATTTATGAATGCATGAATAAATTAACAAATTATTGATTGCATGCATGGGCAAATGAGGTACGAATGAATGCATTAAATTAATGAATGAACAAATGAATGAATGCATTAACAAATTAATGAATGGGTGCATGAACAAATGAATGAATGCATGCATGAACGAATTAATGAATGAATGAAAGACTTAATGAATGCATGAACAAATGAATGAATGCATGCATGAAAGAATTAATGAATTAACAAATCAATGCATGAATCAATAAATAAATCAATAAATAAATCAATAAATTAATGAATGAATGCATGCATGAACGAATGCATGAATGAACGAATGAATGAATGCATGAATAAATGAGTGAATGCATGCATGCATGGACGAAAATAATGAATTAACAAATCAATGCATGAATCAATAAATAAATCAATAAATGAATGAATGAATGAGTGAATGAATGCATGCATGCATCCATGCACAAATGAATGAACAAACTTTTATATATTATATATGTATACAGAAAAAAGCCCTAATTTCAAACAACCAATACAGGAGACGTACAACGAGTGAACGAACGAACAAATGAATGAATAAAATCTTATTTGGTAACACTTAAGAATAAGGTTCCATTAGTTAATGTTAGTTAATGTATTAATTAACATGAACAAACAATGAATAATACATTTATTACTGTATTTATTCATCTTTGTTAATGTTAGTTAATGAAAATACAGTTATTCATTGTAAGTTCATGGTAATTCACAGTGCATTAACTAATGTTAACAAGCACAACTTTTGATTTAAATAATGCATTAGTAAATGTTGAAATTAACATGAACTAAGACTTATAAATGCTGTAGAAGGATTGTTCTTGCTTAGTTCATGTTAACGAAAGAAGTTAACTAACATTAACTAATGGAACCTTATTCTAAAGTGTTACCAATGTTATATTATATACATATATATATATATATAAAAAACATATCAGATGAAAAATTTGTAAATAACAGATTAAGTCAAATGATACGCATCCACAGCTTAAATAAATAAAGTTTAAAATAATTAGAAGATTAAAAAATTAAAAACCTACACAGAAATAAAAAAATGCTTGAAATATTAATATTACAAAAAAAAGCTAAATATAAAGCAAACATAGAAAACAATCTATAAAAATAAAACATGACAAAATCCTATTTTTTCTTTTGGTGTTTAGAGTTTAGAGCACATTTAGTTTGATCCGTTCTATTTATCTTTACAACATGTTCCTGTGGCTCAGTGGTAGAGCACAGCATTAGGGAACACATACTGGTTTAAAAACAAAAAAAAACTTTTAGAACTATATAATCAATGTGCATAACATAATATAATATATTAATAGAATAGAATATTGTACTGATTGATTAAACGCATATAAGAACTTTCATGGAAATTTTTTATCTTGCATCCAATCAGCTCGTCTCCTCACTTTGACCTCTGACCTTCTGCAAAAGGAAGATGATACAGATCAGACTGAATCTGTGCTGATGCGACTAACGGCTGAACAAACTCAGCAAGAGAAGCATCCTCTCCGTCAGCCGGCAGGGTCAGAGGTCAAGCGCTGCCCGTCACATTCACCTGAGCACTTTCCCACTCTGCTTTATTTACACAGACTGGTGTTTGAGTCCATACATCACACGGCTTCTGCTGCCTGTATCTTACAGGTCATCTGAGCGAACGAGAGAAAGACTCATCCATCTCAAGACATCAGGAGAACGTGCAGCTTCTAGAAGATCTCAGTGACCTCTGGAGGACATCCATCCATCTCTCCAGCCCTGACTCTACAAACACACGCAGGACTGGATATCCACACAGATTTCACCATTCAGACCCAGTTGCATTCACATGCATGCAATTCCATTTAATTGCATTGGTGCATTGTCTTCATGACACATTTATTAGTATATTGTGATGTTTTGCATTACTGTAAATGAGAATTACAGGGAAAGGTGTTAATATAATACAAAACAATGCAAAAAAAAAAAAAAAAAAATACATTTTAGCCTTTAGGTTTTTTATATCCATGCTTCATGAATATTTCACCAGTTAAACAAATAAAATGCATTACATAAATTACTTTTTTCTTTTTATTATAGCAAAAAGACTTTGATTGGAATGTGTTTTGTCATGAAAAGTATGCAAAAAATGGCAATGCAAACCTAATGTTATTTCTATTATGTTATTGCATTTTTTTTTTAATCACCACTACTATTATTTATTATTTTCTTACAATTTTCATTATGATTCATTTAAATCAGCATAAATTATTAAATCACATACTGCATTGTTATATGCATGGTGTATAAATATTTGGCCAATAAATAAATAAATAAAAATTTTGCAGATCATTGATGCATTACATTCATTAATTTATTTATTTTTATGTTGTTTATTTATTTGCATTATGGTAACAAGAATTGGTAGGAAGTGTGTTTTATCCTGATGGAAATTATGCAAAAAGAATCTAAATGATCAATGATCCTTAACGCTACAAATAAACACAACAATATATATATATTTGTTTATGCAACCTATCATTTCTTATTTCTTTTGATCTTGGGCTGACATAGTTTAATATTGTGCATGTATTTATCATAATGCTCCTTTCTAGAGTTATTTTTTCTAGCTGACTATCAACTTTATAGACATTGAATGTGATTTCTGAGGTAAAACATTGCTGTAAGCTGAAACATTGTTTCATATCACAAGTAAAAATGCACAACGACTATTGTGATTATTGGACAGGAAGTGCCACATTATAGCAATGTTTGGTTACGTTTGGTTTCTGCATCGAGATTGATTCTTTGGATGTAGGAGTGGAGCTCAGAGTGTTTGGCAGCTCGTCGTCTTCTCTTTACCACGGTGAACTCAGTAAAGCAGCAGTGGGTCTGGATGTGGTCAGTAATGTGGACGCAGCTCTGGACGCTGGGCTCAGAACAGAGACGTGAACAAACGCCTGCCAGTGTTCAGCGAGTCACAGCGGACACAGCCATAATTCATTCACTTTAACTGTTCACACACCTTTATTTCCACTCATCAACATTCCTAAATCATGACAATCATCATTTATTTGAGACTGAATGATTGGAAACATGTTCAGGTCGTATTTCACCCCAACAAGCAAAAGGAAAGCACAAATGAGAAATTATCTTTAAATTAGGAAAATATTTTTTATGACTTCATGATTTGTATTTATTTTTTATTTTTGCCTTCAAAGTTATACCTAAATCATTATCACTGTGTTTTGTTTTGGTAATAATTCAGCATAAATTAATGAACACTTCATTGCATGCTTAAATTGCTTTTAAATTGCAACAATTAATTTTATTTTATTTTATTTTATTTTTTTTGCATTTTGATGAATTAGATTCAGAAGGAAATATACTTTACTATTATGAAAATAATACAAAAAATAATAAAAAACATTAGCATTATTAAGAATATATGCATTGCTGCATTATATGACATTATTGTTTAAATTATTATAACTATCATTATTTGTATATAATTTCCATTATGCTTCATTGAAATTAGCATATATTATTTAAATCTCATTCTGCAATGTTGCATGCATGCTGTATAATTTTTTGCCAATAAAATTATTCAATAATTCTAATGATCTAATCTAAACACTGATGCATCACATTAATAAGAATTTGTTTCGTTTTTACATTACGGCAATGAGAACTGGAGGGAAATGTAGTTTTAACAATCACTAAAATCATGCAACAATGCAATCAATTATAAAAGATTAAAATAATGGCTTCATTTTTTAATGCAAAATATTATGTATTTATTATTTCTGATTTTGGGGTGACATTTCTTTGGCAGGTTTTGTGCACGGAAAAAACACACTCAAGCAGAGAGATTTAAAAAAGAAAAGAAATGCACAGCTTAAAAAAGGAACAAAACACTGCAGAAAAAACAGGTGTGTGTGTCTCTGTGAACATGCACACACTGAAAGCAACAGTTAAACATCTGCCTCTCATTCAGACTTTAAAGAACGGCTCAAACCTTCACACAGCAGACCATCCATCTCCAAAACATCGGCAGTCTCCAGAATCTGAATATTGCACATGCGGTCATAAGAGTGCAAGACATCGACCCACAGAACGATCCGGACACAATCACACAAACGAGGGATAGATTACAGAAGCACACCACCCATTCATTCTCATTACTTTATTCAGGACTCATAACAAGCAGACGCGCTAACAGCCAATTTACTGCCGCAAAAGTGCGTCTCTAAAGCATCGCAGAAGCCGTCAAAAGTGCTGATCATCTGTTTTCGGCTGCACTTCATGTCGCCACCCACCACGCAGAAAGGCATTCTGGGAAGTGGGAATAAATGTATCAATGAGATGGATGCGGGTCAGCGGGACGCTCATCAATCAGGCTAATTGTGCTGCGACCATCGGAGAGATGCAGGTGTTTACAAGCCCAGCGAGAACGTGTCGTCTACAAGACTGATGGAGAATCACTGGGAAACATAGAATGAGCACGAGAAGAGTCAAACTGGTGCACATCATCATCAGAGCTACGCTTCCTGAAACACTACTTCTAACTGCTTCTCTACACACTGACTGAGAGAGAGAAATTGTGAGTGTGTGTGTGAGAGAGAGAGAGAGTGTGTGTGTGTGTGTGTGTGTGTGAGAGTGTGTGTGTGTGTGTGAGAGAGAGAGAGTGTGTGTTCTTGTTTTTCTATCCTGGTGAGGACTTCGACCTGAATACACACAGACTCATGGGGACTCGTGTCACCGTGGGGACCTAAAATGAGGTCCCCACGGGCAAAGCCCCACAGGCCCCTCCTAAACAGTGTTTGGACACGCCCCATGAGTTTTTTTCAAAGTCCTCATGAGGACGGTTTTCAAGACAACAATTTGTGTGACTGTGTGTTAATGCGACCCTGGTGGTCACACTGAATATTGCAGTCCCCCACGAGTGACATTGTTCTGGAAAAGTGCGTCACTTTTTCCACACTCTCTAGCGCCAACTATTGGTCAATAATAAAACTACAATTTAATTATATATGTATTCAATATATTATTTGAATATTTACTTATAATGTTTTATTTCTTTATAAAATAAACAGAAATTAGTAAATGTACTGTTGATGCACCTGGATGAAAATTCTGGATCCCCTGAGCCACAAACAGAAAAATGATTTTGATTAAGCAAATTTTTTGTTGTTTTACATCAAAGTATTCAAAGTATTACATCAAAGGCATCAAAGTATTAGAATATAATTAATCAAATAACATTGATGCCCTTTATGTAATTTATTTTGTATCTATCTATGTTCAAATAATGATTACTGATGACAGTAGGAAAGAAATAAAAAAAAGTTTGGCCAACTCCAGGTCATTCAGTCTCTCTTAAGCATGGACTGTTGTTTGGGAGGAGAATCTACATCAATTAATTCTCCATTTAGGTTAAAAATACTTTAATCTGATTTTCTGAATGGTAATATATTATTATTGTTATTATTATTACTATTCTATTATTATTATTTAATTATAGTATTAAATCATGATCAGTAAATGATAATACCGTTTTTTCCCCTCTGGTATACCCTTGTGGCTGAGCCTTTCGGCATACATTAAACAGAATTCAAAGAGTTTACTTTCAACCGATTGCGAACAAACTTGAAAAACAATATATATATGTTAAAAATAATCAGTCTCTGATAATATACAATCTCTGTACCTGAAATTGGCAGCTGCTGTTATTTAAAGTCTTCTGGATTATGTTTTTGATATTTCACTACACACAGCTGGGATTCACCAGATTGTGGTAATCTGTTTTTTTAAATTCCTTGTACAAAAAAAAGTTGTATTAGATAACTACAGACATTCTACAAAGCTCTGTGCTCTCTCAGAGCATTAAAAGTGAACTGCTAACACACTACTTTTAATGTAAATGTTTCAGAAATTTATTCTTTTGTAAATGCTAACTGCTAAGCTAACAGAGCTGCACATTATACTCTCAGCCCCACATCTCAGAGTTTATCAGTGTCTTCCAATACTCCATGGGCTAGTAGTGATGCCACCAGATAACAGAGACTGAGTGATACTGCTTTAGCATGACCTAATGGAGAATGCTGATTGTACATACACACTACATCTCTCTTTATGATGCTAAATGATGTGAACAGTACAGAGTGAGAGATAAACAGATAAACATCTGCTGGTCCAGTATCAAGGTGTTAGTGCTCCTAGTGAAGTAGAGGGCTGATGATTGGTTGCTAATGCCCCGTCATTGCTCATGCAAGCATGTGATAGCGTATGTCCTCCAGTTCACAGTCACACAAGGAGCAGCTAAAGGCCATAGTGGAGGACTGGTCATCACAGGAGGGAGGCTTTAACACTAATAGTCCTGTTAGCAGAACAGTTCATAGAGACAGCATCAGTATCTCTCAGCAGATACCAGGGACATGACGGGCTTCTGCTCTGAATCTAGCTGCACAATGACTTCTGTGATTCCGACTGCTGAGTGACCACAGGGGCCAAATCTAGATCAACAATAGTTCATAATCAATGTGGTCTAATAAGTACAGTTCATATACAAACGTAAGTGTACACAAAACTCTTACCTCTGTTTTATTTCTAAGTTGTCTAAGTGGGAGGATATAAACCAGTGGCTAAGCCAGAAGGGTTTCCCAGTGTGGAAAAACAGTACCATAATTCGTTGTATTATAGTTTTACCATTTATTAAATCTTGTTATAGTATTTGTAAACTGAATTGACAATTATCTGATGTAATTTGCAAAGATAGTCTATTTTTTCATTCTCCTCTACCATACATAGTGTATTATTATTTTAATTTATTGATTTAGCAGACTTTTCATCCAATTTGACTTGCAAATGAGAAAAACAAGCGATTCAACTTCAGAGAAGTGCTAGCAATACATGGTTTCAATCATTGTCTAGAACATTACAAGCAAGGAGAGGAAGAGATGTGAAAGAGAGAGAGATTTTGCTTTTATAGTAAAAATATTTAGGAAGATGCTGTTAAAGAGCTTCAGAATTACAGTTTCTTACAATCGGTGGGACACATTTCTTAATACTTAAGTCACTTCTTCAAAACTCTTCACACCGTTCTCCTAACCATCTTTCAGCTTGACACAGCAGTTCATTTCACTTTCAGAATGCCCTAAAACACACTTTATCACTGATAACACAGCAACCTAAAAACACTAAACACAGGGAGCATTATACAACGTTTTCTTTTGTAAAATGTTTTTACAAAACAAGAATGATACTCTCTACTGTTTATAATTCACTGCAGTGTATGTTACATGCTCCATGTTTACATTACAGTACACAATTATTCCTAAGTTTTCTCCTTCTGAACAGATGGTAATGAAAGTGAAAGGCTAACACTTGTGAAGATCTTCAGCTACATGCAACTGCTTTAATAATATTTGATGTTTTACATTCACAACATTTTTCTCCATGATATTACTGTAGAATCATGTTGCACATTTCTGTCTTATTCATTTTTGTACTAGGATTTGAAAACATTATGTAACATGAGCGAATTGGCTTGTATAGTACACAAAGTTTTGGTGGTGTTTGTGTCAAAACGATGGTTGCCGTGATTTTGCCAAGAAAGACATGTTCCTGGATCAACATCCCTGTCCAAAAATACAGACTTAACCCAATCCCCACCCCTACCCATAATTTATTCCTAAAATCAGAGGGAAATGATAGCTGATTAACAAGGGAGTAGAAGCACCCAACCCTGATTGTTAACCTAAAACTGACATTTCCTGAAAGTTATTTCTCAATTCTGATTGGTTGAGTTGAATGCTGTTCCTGGATCAACAACGATGTTGACCCAGAAGAGTTGTACTTGGTGAAATCACGCTCACCTCGAAGTGATAAAGGAATTCATGTAATTTGACAGATGTGGTCAATAAATGCATTTTGTGCCAAATGATACAAATGATAGCCCACATAGACTCGCTGTGTGAAGAGTTTTGAAAAAGTGACCTAAGTATTGAGAAATGTGTCCTAGCGATTGTAGCGACCCTTCAGTCCCTTCTAAGAATCTTTTTTTGATAAGATATTCGTGAAAGTAATTTAACTTTAGCTACAACTCAAGCTGCTTCTAGTGTTGTGTTGAAATGGTTTGGAACAAGCAGGAACAAGCAGGTTCATGGATCTATCACAACTCAGTCTAGAACTGCTCTAAGTCACTTAGTTCAAATGCAAGGCACCATCTGAGAACAAGGCCTCATCCCGTTTTGTCTCAAGACAAGCTTCACCTGTTTCAACCCCATTTTATTTATTTTATCTAGTCTCAGAGGGTAAAATAATATCAGTTCTGACAAGGGCTAGTAATAGTTACTTTTTTATGAATATCATAAAAAGTGAGTTCTAAATTGGATCCATTCATTCATGTGTATTTTTTAAATGTAAAATTTAATTGGCTTTAAATGTATTTTTATATAAACGTTCTGTCATTTTTTACTTGGAAAAAAAATCTCATTAAATCTAACTTTGAGCAGAAATTGCATTTATTTTGTGATAGCAAATATGATAATTTACCGATTTGCAAAGAAAACAGAAATCTAAGAACAACAAAAAGGAAAGTCGGGTCAACATATATGTCCCGCGCATTATAATTAGCAGTAGTCGTAATGAGCGGCGCGTCGCACAGAAGCGGAGATGTGACGTCCCACCGCGACTATCCCCTCCCCCTCCCCCACTCTACCGATCATCATCACACCTGAAGCGAAGACGAGATGCGCAGCTCGAGACACGGCGAGGACCACACGACATGGACGAGCGGAAGGTAAGTTTATGGCTCGATGTAATAATGTGATATTTGTGTAACTTACTTATTATTTAGACATTTAGTAACAAAGTCACGTCCTTTTATTTCTTTACATTATTTTACATTTCTTTACGCTTTTCACAATCAGCATAAACTTAATGCAGCTTGCAGAGTGTAGATTAATCATTAATGTACCAAATGACAATAATGTCTTACCAATAATATATTAATTAGTGCTGTAGACTCTTATAAGTCTTAAGATCATGTTTTAAGGCCACTTAGAATCGCATGATTAACGTGCGTTTTTAGCGTTAATCCGCGTATAATATTCATTTACTTTAAAATGATGTTGTCTTAATGCTATTTCTGAAGGACATAATTTCACCACAATTGTGAAAATATTATCTTTATCAATATGTGTAGTTGATGTTCGGTAACATTAATGTATGTTCAGGTGTGGCAGCTGATTAGCGGCCTGCACGTGCAGAGCCATGTGGGGGGTCTGTCTGATACAGGCGCGATTCATCACTTTATCCCACAAAAAACATGAATATGATGTTTAAAATATACAAGAGATTTTTCAACTAATGTAATGCAGTTTTCTAGACTAGAAATGGCCCTTTTCTGTCAAATTATGAAATATCTAGCCTTATTTCACAAAGTTAAAATACTTTAATGTATTGATTATTGAAGTTAAATTAAAATTATACTATTGGAGCTTGAAATACAGTGTATGTGATGTTAGATCGTGATGTTTGACTGACTGTCACACTTGTGCTTGCCAGGAAGGTGAAACTAACTTAAGTCATCTATGGATGGAAGCTTTGGATGCACAGGTGAGCTCATGAATTGTTGTCAAATATTACTACAAATAATTATTCAAGCTTAGAATTAATTATATAATTAGCTTTATGAGCCAGAGTAACCCAGGTTTATAAGAACACAACCTTGGAATAAAAGAATAAAAGAAATAGCCCTCCATACTCTCCTGTAACAGCCCTCCTCCGTGCCAAGTTCATGGATGTGCGGGACATATACTTTCAATCTGACATACACTTTTCCAATCTTTTGTTTCTAGATAAATCATTTTGTAATTAATTACTGGTAGAGCTGCAACTAACGATTATTTTTTCTGTCGACTAATCTAACGATTATTTTTATTACAATAAATAATTAATCTAATGTTCTTTTTTTGATTAGCTAATGAATCCTTTGGATAACTTTACAAAAAAATACAACTTCTAATATAATATCTCAACCTTTATTCATTTTCAACCAATGTGGTTGACGTTTTTACAGTATAAAATAATAAAGAGGCAAGAAAATTATTTTACTATGGTAAATATGAGTTTATTATAGCGTTTATAATTAAACCACAGTAGTCAATACATTTACAGTTGTCTGAGACGTCATGAAATGTTCTTTAGCATCACAAACCATAAAATGTAGTCAGGGTTCTGCCATGGTTTAGCATAGTTTACAGAGATCTGGAGCTGATTTGGGGTAGCTCGGTGTTTGTGACTGTTGTCTCGCGGCGCGCTATCTTTTAAGGGGCCGTTCACATATCTTTTGATCACAATCTTTTGCGCACTCAAGTTTGTTATTTCCAATGTAGGCACGCGATAAGCGTGCTCATAATGGAAGTGACGATGTCGCGCTCATTTTTTCGTGGCGCGTCCGCACCGCATCGAGTTAAAATCATCTCAACTGTCCAAAATGCTGCAAGCGCAAGAATATCAGACCTGAAGCAGGAAGCTGGTCACAGATCACACGGTAACCATTTAAACCGTAACATCGGAGAGCGCCAAGATGTTTTCCTCTGAGGTGTTCACGCAACGAAGTTGTGCTGCCGTGGTACACCATATCGTTTTTATAAAGGGGACAAAGTATTCCCATACTTTTGATAACGGTGGTCTCTGTTTTTGTGATAGAATGCAACTTTCTCCATTCCAGTATGCCATTATGCGAGATGTAAACAAACAGTGTGCAACGATGCGTCGACATTATCGATTATGTCGACTACAAAAATACGTTGACGCGTCGTTGCAGCACTAATTACTGCTCCATTTAAATGGAAGTCTTAAAGGGTTAGTTCACCCGAGAATGAAAATCTGTCTATCTTCTACGCAGCCTTGAAGCATCCTAGGTGTATGTGACTTAGCTCTTTCAGAAAAATCTAATCGGACTTATATTAAAATTTGACTGACAGAACAATGAACTGCAACGCGAACAAACACAGTGGCACTCATCGCACATTACAGATCACGATCAAGATAATTTAGAAAGGTTTTAAATGACCAAACACACTCAAGCCGCCTTTCCACTGTCTCCGACGAACGACAAGCGACAGACCGGAAGTCATTCATTTCCAATGGAAAGTAATGCGGGAGCTGCGTGGAGTTCTGATCACATGCATATGCGGAAATTTTTGGATCCGATTTGAGCCTTGGATACGTTCAAATATTTGAACTTCTGCGACTAGAGCATATGCGAATGCCCGACTGGATGTGATGTATTCTAATCAAAACTATCGGTGCGAGGTGAGAATTACCAATATTTTGTTAACATTAACATTATCCTTTAAACACTATTTCTGTTAAATTATGTTTTATAATACTTAAGGCGGAAATAATTATTTAATAATTATTAAACCATTATTTACGTTGATTAGTCCCATAAAACCTACTGTTTTTATTTTGGGGGTCACCTGATTTGTGAGGATGCATTCATACATTAACTATGTTCATTAAAATTATTAATTTTACCATGGTGAACATGCCAAGGTAACAGTTGCTGCATGACCAGTTCTGCGCGACTGCCGCTAGAGGGAGAAATGCGACAATCCTGTCCGAATGTCGTGTGCAGTGGAAAGAGGGCTTCACACACATTTTTGAATCAGAATATCAGATTGTTCATGACATGGTATGCAAGTTTGTGAATAATTAAAAAAAAAGGAAAACGAAATAAAAGCGATTCATCTGTCATACAGTGTTATTGTAGATGCGGTGTGTCACGTGACAAGCCTGACGCATCGCCATGGAAACAGTAAGGGGAACGTTCTAAAATAACGGTCGTCTTAAACTCACTCTGGGGGGACCGCTGGAATATTTAAACTCAGCACTGAAGAGGTTAAAAACGTCCCTTACACAGCTCCAGGGGTGATAAAGGCCTCCTGTAGCGAATCCATGCGTTTTTGTAAGATAAATATACAGATTTCAAACATAATAAACACTTTTTTTTCTCAAATCTGTTGATTTTTTGAATGATGAAGACGTATGTTTCACACCTGCGCCTCTGGGACATATAGCAAAGGAAAACCAGTCTCCTCTTCACTTGTATTGAAATCCTCCAACGTTTTCTCTACAAATCCTTGTTTTGTGCTTCTAATTCATGACCAGGGTTTTGTTTTGTTCTCAAGAAATTTTTAATATAAGGACAATTTTTAATATAAGTCCGATTAGATAATTCTGAAAGAGGTAAGTCACATATACCTAGAATACTTCGAGGGTGAGTAGAAGATAGACGGATTTTCATTGTCGGGTGAACTAACCCTTTAAGGCCACTACACTATCACAAAGTAGTTAAGGGATGTTTTATGTAATTAGCACAATCTAAGGTTAATTTATGGAAAATTATTTTCTTTGTTGTAGTTATAACTTGATTATACATTTTCTTTGTGGGTTTATTAAAAACTAGAGGTGCTCCGATTAATCGGCTACCCATCACAATCGGCCGATAATCACTTTGTGATGATTGCCGCGGGTGAAATAATTATAATGTTATATTTCTGCATTAAATAACTTATAAAGTAATTTGAAAACCTTGTGTGAGAGAAGTAACTTCAAAAACAGCGGCAGTAAATCACAGCGCGCTCTTTCTCTCTCAACATACGCAAATGGCTTCAAATCACCTTGAACGGATTGACACGTAAATGTAGTAACACCATACATGCATATTATTAAAGTCTTTTTGGCTAGGTTTAAAGGGAAAGAGCACTTTTAGATAAACAAGGCAATAAGATGGCACTCTAGGAGGAAAAACAAAGTTCTTTATGAAAGGCAGGATTGCTTGTAATAAATATTTAAAAAAAAAGGAAAGGCAATAGAGCTGACTATTTCTGTTAATGGTAAGTTTATGATAAAGTAAGAAAAGTAGTTTAAATGTTTTGCCACTTGCTTGAGCAAATTAATATGTAGAAGTAAATGCAAAAGTAAAAGTATTGAAAAATGTGTTGCTTATTTTTTTTTTAAAACATGTCTGATAAAATTGTATTACTGTTTAAAAAATAATTATAATTGCCATGCTGAAAAGTATTTTCAGTGACAATGTTTGGATTTGAAATCAAAATAATGGATAAATGTTGTTTGTGGCAAACAGCCAAGGATCAGTAGCAGACTCTTGTGTGAAAGCACCAGTCCGTGTTGCTTCCCCTCACACAAGAGTCTCCTAAGAGGGGAATTATCCCATTTCACAAATGAAATTCAGGCCCCAAATAATATCAAAAAATCCTGATTGGAGTATCAATATATATAGTTATAAATGATAAAAAGAAGCCTTTAAAAAGATCGGTATCGGTGATCTGTATCCACAGATACTGCTTTCTGTGTTCAGCGATCGGCCTCAAAATCCTGATCGGAGCACCCCTATTAAAAAAGAAAGAGATCATCTGTAGAAAGTAAGATTATTATATCTATGCCTTTAGTGAAATTTACATTTTAAAAACCAATTTAATGTATGCTTTTTTGTTAAATATTTGAAATGCCTTCAAATTACAGAATATTTTGTATGGTAGCATTAAACAGAATCAAAACAGGATAAAAGGATTAGACATGATTGTTATTGTGACAAATACCTTTCTGAAATATTACATTTTTATTTCTTCATGTATTCATTGTTTGTGAAAATTAGTTAAAATAAAAAACATAAAATTGTAATAAAATTGTACAATTGTCCCTTAACTAAGTACTTTTAACAGTAACTGGACACAGATATTATTAATTAACTGTAAGAATGTGTAAAGTCCTATTGGTTAGTCTTTTGGGTTTGTTATTCCATACTGATATTTCTCTGGGGGTTTAGGCCTAGAACTAGTAGGAGGAAACAATATGGAAAAATATTTTACTAAAGTTTGAACAGCCTCAAGTTGGCATTGTTTTTTGTGAACCTAAACAGTATTTCTGTCTTCTGTGAATTCCATTACAGTGGATGATGTGACCGATGGTCCTGAAAGAATGCAAAGGTAGGCAGCCACTAGTGATTCACAGGTCTGGGTTTCTAAACACCTAAACTCTCCCAAGCCTTTACAAAAGCCAGTCTGCACCTGCAAGCATAGACAAGTTTTTGTCACTCACCCACCTGAACCCTGCCAGTCAAACACAGTTGACATTACTAATTTAACTCTTTACGAGTTGTTTAGTGGAATATATGGAATCACCTTTGGTTCACCTATGTGTCTGCTGTCAACAATAAGTCCTTATTTAAAGGTTCAGTTCTTAAGGGTAGCATAAATGGCAAAAGAAAAGCTTCCAAAAACTTACAAACTTAGATTTTTTGTCTTGTAGGTTCAGAGCCATCACTTGAGTCGCCTCCAGAAACTTAGAGCGCATCACAAAGCTTGCGAAGAACGATACATGAAAGGCGTACACAAAACTTTAAATGATGAAGGGGAAAAGACTTTATATTTATATCAGAGCATGAAAACAAAGGTTAGTTGTAAGTCTTTTGTATGGCTTCATTTGCTAGGTCAGTCTTATGTTTGTTAAAACGTGAATTTTGAGTTTTTTAGTTACTTTTGAGTAATCGTAACATCAAACTTCTTGTTTTCAGTTAGCAGGTCTCTCTAGTCAGCGGTTAGCTTACAGTAAAGGGACTGTGTTAGATTCAGAAATAGTAGGCACCCTAGACGGTGAGCCACGGGATGCCCAAAATAAAGCTTTAATAGGCTGCCTGATTTTTACTCTTTAACTTGTTCCGATAAAAAAAAAATGTTGGGGAGTTCTGGTAACAAGAATGTTGATACGGTCTGTTTTGTACAAGGTAAAAGCAGATCATTTTTGGTTAACATTGTATGAACTAAATATGTCAGACAGTCCCGTTTTTAGCACAGCTAAAACAGCTTTCTAAGCTAAAATGAATTGCAATTAAAAATGTGAATTTGAGTGTATTTTTCTGATCATTTTTTAGAAAGTACAACAGTGCTCCGATGATAGTGATGGTACCGTGACCCTTGACCCTACTCCAGACATGGACACCAGTGTACCTGAGCTCAGAAGAACTGACAGTGTAATCGTAAGTTTATTTCAATATCTTAACGTATTTATATGAAAAGTGACAAATCACATAAGTGTTTTTTAATTCCAGTATTTAAAAAAACAACTGAGATTAAAGTAATTGTTGTATCACAATCCATTTTCAAACGTG